>NC_079458.1:8520911-8688411 GCF_903798145.1 Danio aesculapii
TGATGGCACTCCAGTTTATTGTCTTCAAAAATTAGCTTGCCATGCACAAGTTTTAAACATTATGAGAATTGATGAGGCCAAGAAATGATATGGTTTGCATAATGAATGTAATTTTTTTTTTTTTAAATTTATTTATTTTTGTTTAAGGCCCCTACATCTTGCTTGGTTGGATGAATATACTGTTGCTTTATTTCATTTGATCTTATTTTTTGCCATTGTTTTTTTTCAGTTATTGTATAATTAATATTAATATCTTGGTCTGTGAGAACCTAAAGGAAACCAGAAGTTGTTGCAGTCTTTTATTTCTTAATGGTGGTGAATTTCAAATTAAAATGGAAAAGCAGGTAGGAGCCGGGGTTTATGTTTGTGCTCCTCCTTTAATTTTTCACCAGCAGTTGGAGGGGTGTGGTTGAGTGGTACATGTGTTGGCCTTTATTATTCTTTTGTGGGTGAAATGCTAACACACACATTTAGTTATGTAGTGTGAAAAGGCATGCATCAATTATTAAGTGTAATACATTTTTTTTAATATGTTATTTATTTTATATTAAATCATTTTTTAAAAATTCTTTCAAAAATATTGACCATGATTACAGAAGATGCCCATTAAAACGTCATTCCCTACAGCAATAGTTTATGTACTCATTTTATATATATATATAAAAAAAAAACTAGCAAATTACAAATTATAATTGTCATTTTTAAATCTTTAAACTTTGCACAAACTTTAAATCAAATAAGTTGAGACATTGAAAAAATACTTTTAAATTTTGGATGAGCGACGACCACTTTATTCTGTTATAGATTTTAATAAGAATAGGAAAGCAAGATTATATTGTTTAAATAAATGAATAAATAATTACATAATTTATAAATAATATTTATTATAAATGTGTATAAATATTTATAATATGTAAATAAATAAAATGTGTTATTTATATATGTCACTTTAATAAAGATGGATTGTTGTTTTACCCTTGTATTTACATTTTTTTTTTATTTCACAAAATTATGTATTTATTATTTTATTTATTTTGAGACATTTTTCCTTAATTTTCTGCTTTTAATAGAAATTAAAAATCATATCTAGGTATAATTTCATTTATCATGCAGAGAGCTGAGCATTTACAAATCGAAACAAATGTTTCCAGTTATGTTTGTATTTTGTTTGTATGATTATAAAAGATATAATCTCATAAATAATTAGAAATTAAATTGTCCAATGAAGTCACAATTATTTTTGTCTCTTATTTTATTCATTCTAAATCATAATCTGTCTACCCCCCCTCCTCTGTTTTGTGTTAGACGAATGGCACAACCATTTGTTTTTAAAGCCCGAGTCTTTAAGCTGCTGTGGTTGGTTTGTGCTTGTTTCCAGGGGTCAGTGGGATTTAGGTTAGATCAGTGTTGTAAAGCCATCAAGGAGTCAGATTTCTTAGAGGAACAAAGCACTGACTTTGTCAAACTAGTGCTTGTGAGCTTTAAACTGGCAACTTTGCCTTTTGTTTTTGCAGTGTGATTAAGGCATAATGCCAGATGCCAGTAAATCAGTGGAGATTACAGCATAAAGAAATGTTTTTGTACTTATTTCTCCAACCAAATGTGATTGTTTACCTTTACCCTTTAACTGCCCCACCAAGAAAATGTTTAACACGCAACATAATTATCATAAATATCAGCCTCTATCAAATGGTTGCTATATCGGTTTATAGGAAAAGTACCTGAATTAATACAAAAAAATATGAATTTTAAGACCAATTTATCTAAAACATAATCAAAATAAAAAATTTTTTAATACTAAATCATCTTTATTTTTTGACGTATGCCATAAGATATAGGTCCCCTTTAAAAAAAATTAATTTTATTTTTTAATTAGCCATTTGATTTAATTTTGGTGGTATATAATTAATTTGTCCAGGTTAATTCTGTGGTGCTAAATATGATTTATTCATAGTTAATTTAAATGTTATTTTCTAATAATTTTTCCTTTTTTTTGGTCTGATTTACCACCTGCTGTTGGTTTTACAAACTGTGTTTGAGTGTAAAACATATGCTTTTGCTATAGGGCTGCACTATATTGGAAAAATCTGACATTGTGATATTTTGTTTTGCTGCAATACATATTACGATATGAATAAATTTCACCAGATGACTCGAATAGCTCTGTTTGGAAAGATTTCATTCGTTTAGATTGACTTTGATGATCTAGTCTAATAACTTTCTGTGCATTCCATCTGCATAAATTATAATCTATTACAAGCAAAATTAATAAACCGTGCTTTATTGTTTTCTTCAGAATCTTAATTGTATTAATGTACAAAAATTGAACAATCAAATGTAAAATAACACGGTCATCATTGAATAAATAATAAAAAAAAACATAATAATATTTACTAACATCTATATCTTTTAATCATGCGACGTGACTATTACAGATTGATCCTCAAATTATATATTGTTCAGCCTTATTTAAGCCTGTCACATTAATATATCAACTTATCGTGCAATGACCTCAATGTTTTTTTTGCATTGCTATATATCTTGCAAAATTATAATTATATTATATTGCATGTATTTGTAATATAATATATGTATAAATTACAATGACATTGACATTCTACCTCACTAGTTTATAATTGGACATTTACCTAATAGGACATTTAATAGAATATATATATATATATATATATATATATATATATATATATATATATATATATATATATATATATATATATATATATATATATATATATATATATATATATATATATATATGTGTATATATATATATATATAAATAAAAGACGACATTTACCTTTTTAACATCAAATTATAATTATGTAAATAAAAATGTTAATATAGAAAATTGTTATAAATTGTTTGTTTATTTGCCATGAAATAGCTCTCTCTCTCTCTCTCTCTCTCTCTCTCTCTCTCTCTCTCTCTCTCTCTCTCTCTCTCTCTCTCTCTCTCTCTCTCTCTCTCTCTCTCTCTCTCTCTCTCTCTCTCTCTCTCTCTCTCTCTCTCTCTCTCTCTCTCTCTCTCTCTCTCTCTCTCTCTCTCTCTCTCTCTCTCTCTCTCTCTCTCTCTCTCTCTCTCTCTCTCTCTCTCTCTCTCTCTCTCTCTCTCTCTCTCTCTCTCTCTCTCTCTCTCTCTAATAAATGAAAAAATAAAATGAGCTTTATTCCTGCTTGCATTCCAGTGCAGATCAGCTGGAAACTAGTTTCTTTAGCCTTTTTAGATTATGTAAAAAAACCACCCGTCACAGCTACTATTTTCCTGCAGGGTCAAGGTTGTTTGTAAAAGTTCTGTATTGCGCTTTCGTAATTGTCTGCCCAGCTGGCAACGCTAATCAGCTGAAAAATATTTTTAAGACCGCTGTTCTCACGTAGACTATGATATTACTGCCTTATTTGATGTCCACCTTGGGTAGCGTGATTTAACACTCGACCAGGGGCTCGTATGTGGTTTTTACAGTACTGTGTTTCCCAGGATATGTGTTGCTGTACTCAAGTTGTCGTGAGCTGATTGGATATTTCTTCCCGATTGTTTGTTTTGGTGTGACTGGAGGTATGAATGACAGTGTTCCTCTGGTTAAGACATGATTTGTTTGGTTTGTTCACTGCTGTTATGTTACAAAAACGTGAAAGTCCGCTCCAAGTTAAACACAAAGAGTGTGAGAACTCCTTGTGTGTCGGTAACCTGAGTCTGCCAAAGCCCTGCTGACCGGTGCGCACAAAAAAAAAAAAAAACACCTTTATGCTTTTAAACCATTGTCCAAGGGCTGTTTAGTCTTCAAGTGATAATTGAATAAGCTTGGTTGTTTGAATTTCACCTGTGCTCCTGTAGTTTCTCTCTTGTACAATGGCTAAATTGTTCGTAAACCTGTTTTTTTTATTTTTATTTTTTTTATTTAATCTCTTCAATCAAATAATTTGCATTTAATTATTATTTTTAAATAATACTAGATTGCCTACAACTTGAGATGATCAGTTTTTCCTTGTATTCTTAAACAATTTTTATGTAAAGCCCTGCTCACACTGTGAGATTTCAGCCACGATTCTGTCATCTGAGACAAGTTTGGGAAATCCTAAAAGATTCCTGAAATCCTAGGTTAAAATCTGTCTTTGATCGTTGGTTTAACATGTTCACAGACAGCCGCTTTAAGCCCGTTGCAATCAGATTTTTTTCAATCCGATGAAGCTCTGGCAGCGTCAGAAGATTTCAGACACTTTCTTGCAGTGTGACAACAGCTGTGATGGGCGTCAATCCAGAACTAATAGAAGCTCCCAATTTGATGACGCGATCCATGCTAAGGGTGGATGTTGTCAAACTCTGTGTTCACTTTTGTATTTGGCCCGTCTTTGTTGTTGTTCAGTCTGACTTCATGACAGCTGAGATCTTACAGTGTGACATGGGAGCCATGTTCATGCAGTCTGACATGCTACAATTGTTCAGGATTCTAAAAAATAATCTCAGTGTAAGCCAGCCTTTTATATGGAATCAATTTGTTGAGTGCTTTAACAAGAGAGGAGCAACTGAAACCTAATAGAAACACCTTAAAATCCCCACTCATTAGTTTTACTTTTTCCCCTCTTTCCTTTTTGTTCCCTTACATATACAGTATTAACATGATGTTACAACTTAAATAAACTTGTTAAAGGTTCAAGAGTCCCTGGAGTACTTTTCTTAATTTTTTAGATTTTAACAGTTAAGACAACATTAGCACCTGTCAGCTTTAATTGTGCGGAAAATTTGATAATTTTGAGCTTTTGTTAGCTAAATTTATTTTCCTAGTTTAAAATAATTTTTGGGGTGGGATCAAAATCGGTGACGTATCACGAATCTGCTTGCGAAGTGATGACGCGTCGATTTCTCGTTATTATTCATAGCGGAGTTTTCTTACCTTATGTGAAGACCCTGCTTAATTATTCATGAGAGCACGTGCTTTCTGAAGGCAAGGCAGACCTGCCAAGCTGTGAGACCACGTTTGCATACGGCAGTATTTAGCCATTCATGAAGGGTCATAACGTTAAGTGTTTGTTTCCATGGTCCACTGGGTTTGTTGCCACATTAGTTTGCAGCAAGCATTTGTGTCGAAAGAGCTGTACGAGAATTGGAGTATGGCGGACTTTCTTTTATCAGTTGAGTTCGTTACCCAGGGCCAGATTAACCAACGGGCATTATGGGCACAGGCCTAGGGGCCCGTGTGCACTCGGGGCGCCTGCGAGGGAGGAAGGGGGGGGATTTTTGGAGTGTCTGTTTAGGCTTAGTGCAAATAGCGCACCTCGTATAAGCTAGTTAAACGATTCCCGCCCATCACCGTTTGATTGACAGAGACATGACTAAAGAGCGCAACAGACAGTGGCGTAGCTCGTAAAGCATGTGCAATATCTTTTGACGCGATCAATCATGATCCCGCATCGAATCCGGCATCTGATGAACACGTTCTTCTTTTTTCGCCCACTACATATCAGATTTTGCCTGCTCTTCATCACGAGGAAGACAAGTAGGAATCATTAATAAGATTTGGCATAAGATTTTCTTTTACAATTTAAAACAACATCTTTGGATATTGTTCTACTGGAGATACTGTTGTCATAAAATGCAAGAAAAAAAAGATAAATCTTACATGTACATTAGGAACAGTATTGCAGAAAATTTTGACTGTTTATACCTTCTTTTCTACTTTTCTATACCTTCGTCCCGTGCCCTTACATCTGATGAACGATCCCTTTAATATACACTGAACAATGTTAATGTCTATGTAAGCCAGAAGTTGCTTTTTTCATATTTTTATTTCAGTTTAAGGCATTTCCTACTGAAACTGAATACTGAGTAGGGGGCGGAGCTTACTTTTTGTACATCCTTGTCTAATAGCAAACCTACGGTAAGATGGGCGTGGTTATGAATATTGTGGCTGAAGCCATCAAATTGACATCAACAGAGAAGCACAGCCACTCCAAACGCAGAAGCAAATGATCAGACTTTGGTTGAAGATTACCAAAACAAACATTAATTTCAGTGGATTAAATGACACAGGTTAATCTTTCACCTAAAAAATATAATGTGTGCTAGCAAAATAAACACAGTACATTTTAAATTCACACAATCTTTAAAGGAGTAGCTCACATAAAAGTCCCAATTCTGCCATCACTTGCTCGCCCTCGTGCTGTTATTTTTATCCATCCACATAACAAAAGGAGAAGAGTTGATGACTGATTTTCATGCTGTTTTCCATGAAATTACAATGAACGGTGACTGAACTTCAGAAATGAAATTAAAGCGTCATGCCATCTGTTAATATGAATGAATCAGTATATGTAGTTTGAAACCATTTGATTGTTTTTAAAGTGACATGAATAGTTCCCAATCAGGGTTTCTTGTAAAGCTTGTTAGTTTTTTTTTTTGTGCATGAATTCAGGCTGTATTTTAAGTTGTTATTCTCTAATAATCATTACCTCCGAGCTCCGACAAACTTTTAACTGTGTATCTAGATTAAGTGTCTGAACCAGATTCTTGAACAAATCAGTCGGATAGATTTGAGAACTGTGAATCAATTCAGTCATCCAATTAATGTCAAAAACGATTTGTTCCCCTTACTTACTGTAGCCTTCAAAATGTTTTTTTTTAGTTGTTTGTTTTGCACATAAAGAATTATCAGGTTCAAAATGGCTAAAAAGCAATATATATTTATGTTTTATGGTTTTCAAATTAATGAGCAACTTTAAAATATATAACGACTCTGCTGTTACTCTACTGGATGTACTGAAAAATCATCAAAAGTCAGATTTTACTAAAGATATGCACTGAGAAAGCATGTTAGGGATTTTTGTGGCTGATTTTATTTTTGTGTTTAAATGAATCATGCAAAAGGACTAAGTTTTACTTGTATTTGCACCATTATTTAAGCCCAAAAACCATGTCTTAACCCATTTTCTCCCTCTGTTGTTAGAGTACATGCATCTGCTGCAGTAAACACAAGAATGTATTCTTTGATTAGATTAGGTTAGATTCAACTTTATTGTCATTACACATGTACAAGTACAAGGCAACGAAATGCAGTTTCGGTCTAACCAGCAGTGCAATAGCAGCAAGTGCAGGATATAGGTATAAGTTATAAAGTGCAGTTATAGAAAAACTATGGTAATAGAAAAACTATGGTAAACTTTGTAAGAAATGTGAAGATCTGGATGTAGATTTGGAAAGTGTTAAAACAAAGGTGACTCTTCATTATTTATATAAACAACATATTTAGTCCTGTCGGTGCAATGGCCTAGTGCATAGCGCACCGACATATGGTGCGGTAGCACATCAGGGCGTCCTGAGTTTGAATCCTGGCTCGAGGACATTTCCTGACGTCACCCCCCCCCCCCACCTCCCCCCCCCCCACACACACACGACTTTGCTTCCTGTCTGATTACTGTCTTATCTAATAAAGGCAAAACGGTCAAAAAAATAAAATAAAATAAAATACCTGGTCCTACGACTGAACCATTACATGTGGCTTACAACAAGCAAGTTCAATTCACCTTTATTTGTATAGCGCTTATTGTCAAAGCAGCTTCACATAAAAGGTCACAGTAAATAGGAACAGTGTAGTTCAGTTTGTAGTGTTTAAGTTCAGTTCAGTTGAGCTCAGTTCAGTGTGGTTTAATAATCACTACTGAGAGTCCAAATATTGAAGGGCAAATCCAACGATGCGCAGCTCTACAGATTCGAACCATGCAAGCCAGTGGCAACAGCGGAGAGGGAAAAAAACCTTCACTAATGGCGGAAGTGAAGAAAAAAAACCTTGAGAGAAACCAGGCTCAGTTGGGCACGATCATTTTAATTTCTCCGCTGGCCAAACGTCTTGTGCAGAGCTGCAGTCTCAGTGGCGGAGGCTGGAAGCTGGCCTCAGCGAAGACTCGTCTGTCTCTGGAGCATCACAGGAATCAGTCTCATGTTCTCCACTCTTCCATGACCATCACAGTAGCTGCTCAGGATTCGGCCAGGTCCAGGATATGGAAACCTTGGGATCATCTCGTCGTTGGTCTTGGATCGAATCAGTGACTCTGCATAGTCTGAGGGCCTCGGGAAGAGTATCCCCAGGTGGAAATGGAGAATAAAGAAAATAATTAGCGTAGCTGATGTTCACAGTGTATATCAACAAGATGCATAACCTGTGAGGAAGCCCCCTAAGTGGTGCACTAAGTGTATGCTTTGAGTAGAAAAATAAAAATATTTATGAATGTTTCCAATAGACTACAGAGCAGCATTAATGTGCCCTGAAGTAAAGTGAGACGGCCATAAACTCCAGCAAGATAAAGTCATTGAATGCAGAGTCATAGACCTTTTTACTAGAAATAAAACATAATTATGGAAACTGTTATTCATAACTGAAAGCTACGTCGTGTTTGCTGGCCTCATGCATCACACACCTGTCAGTCAGTCAGTCAGCACGTCACCTTAAAGGGTTAAACAAATAACGCACAGCACTACTACGATTACAGAAAAGTTCACGCTGTTATAATTTACTTGCCTTTTTAATACATTTTGGTGCAATTTATAACCCGCTATTTCAAAAAAAAAAGACTGAATGTTTTGAATGAGAAGCTGTAATGTAGCCATGGCAGGATGAATTTTGGTGTGGCGCCAGCCATGGAAGAATGAATGTAGCGGAAACCATGCTTATAATAAGGCTAATTTTGAGAAGTTACACCAGTGCTTTTGTTTCATTTAAGTCTCAGTGGAAAATGAGACCTAAGGAAACTGCTTCGAAATTATAACAAACCATAACTTCGAGAAGATTTGCAACTCTCAAAAGTTCACCCAGATGTGAACGGAGGGCTTTGAGACATTGTTTTGATTACAACTCGGCCACAATCCACCATGCACTTGAAGTGTTTGTGCCAAAACAGTTGCATCAAGCCATTGTTGCTGCTAGTTCTTCAAGCGTGAAACTGTTTGCAGACTATCTCAAATAGCGAAACCCAAGCTGATTCAAGCATTTGACATAATCTCTTTGTTTCTGCGAGCTATAAACCCATGTTTTGGTTAGATTGCCTTAGAAGTTACTCTCCAAGTGTTGGTAGTTTATCAGTTTGTGGCTATGGAGATGTTTTTTAAACATTCCCAGTGTAGAACTTTACACTGTTGTGCCAAGGGCAAGCCTGGCCAAGTACCAGAGTGCTGTGAAATCTGATTACAGAGAGCTGCAAAAGCATGACTGTGGCATCGGACAGTCAGTTGCATGGGTAAATTCAATTCATTTAATATCCAATGAGAAATGCAGTCATGTTCATACAAAAAAAAAAAAAAACAACATAACGGAAGTCATCACCGCTCTTGAGCAATTGGAGAGGCATCTGTATTTTGATGTGATCATGTTTTGCTAGCGCTATCTTGCGTTATGCATGCCGCTGCCTGGTTACGCAATAGCTTTTCTTCATTTCCCAATGTTTTGACACCCTCCTGCAATTGTTGAACTTGCTTCCCTGTTTATCATGACCAGAGCAGTTGCTGACAAAGTTAATGTGACAGGAAAAGCAAGGAGGATGTGCTGTTTTCAGCAAGATTTTTACTCATTCTTTTGCTGAATTGTGTTGGGTTGTTCCTACCAAAATTAAAAAATTGCAGACTTTACATTTGATGCGTCAGAGGGGAATGAAGAAGGTTGCTGTGTTAGGAAATCGTAATGTGCAGCACAGACATGCAAGTCAAGATGAAACTTGTAAATCTAAGACATTGTCTAATGTCTGTTTGGAAATGTCTTTTCCAATTAAACTGAACCTCATATGTAGGTGGACTGTGTGTGTGTGCGTGTGACAATGTTTATAACAATGGTAATTGCACTAAAACACACCTAGCAAAATGCTTTGATTATTACTGTCTATGTATGTATGTATGTATGTATGTATGTATGTATGTATGTATGTATGTATGTATGTATGTATGTATGTATATTTTAGTATATGGTATTATTATTATTATTATTATTATTATTATTATTATTATAGTGTTCTTGTGCAAATACTGTTCTTGTTTGGGCCTCTCATTTGCAGGAAATTGAAAAGTAAAACAGGGTGTCCTCTGGGTCCTAAAGTATTGAAAGTTGATAAATCAATTGTGAGAAAATGAAGGCCCTTAAAAGGTATTAAAAAGTCTTAATTGTGTTTTTACGATGTCTTAAGCTTTTTTGAAGTCAAACACTTTGGACAACGCTTGAACAAAAATTTTAAATGTATTTATTTTCCTTCTAAAATTAACAACGGCGTGCTCGATCCACGTGATTAGTTCGGGGCGGGGTGTGTCTGGCCAAGCTCCTCTGTCTGGGTGATGTCACATAATTTGCGACAAATGCAGCAAGATGATGTGACGCTCTCCACATGTAGTGAAACCACAGAGCTAAACAGACGGCAGTAAAAATTATTTAAACTATATTTTGGGCCTAAAATCTTATTTTAAGGGGTCCTATTATGCCCCTTTTTACAAGATGTAATATAAGTCTCTATCTCTAGAGTATGTATATGAGGTTTCAGCTCAAATGATTTATATGATCTATAATGATTTATAACTCTTTGAATCTGCCCCTTTTAGGCTTTGATCCTAATTGTGCCGTTTTTGTGACTCGCTTAATTCAAGTGAGATTTTTCTCTATTAAAAAGAGGGTGGAGCTACAAATGCCTTTGTGTCAGCATAGTGGCAGATACAAAAACCAAGGCTAACATCCTATGCTAATGAGTGAGAGATTGTCATTAATGGGCGGGGCTTTCCCCCTCTGATGACTCGTATAATGGCAGAATGTCAATCAAAGTGTTTCTGCAGACTGTTTTTATGGAGTGTGTAATACATTTTATACAGTAGAGCAGGGGTCACCAATCTCGGTCCAGGAGGGCCAGTGTCCCTGCAGGGTTTGGCTCCAACTTGCCTCAACACACCTACCTGGGTGATTCAAGTACACCTAGTAAGACCTTGATTAGCTTGTTCAGGTGTGTTTGATTAGGGTTGGAGCTAAAATCTGCAGGACACCGGCCCTCCAGGAACAAGTTTGGTGACCCCTGCATTAGAGGCTGGCTTTGTTCACACACTGTTGCCACACAACTGCATTTAAATCCCTTATAAAAGTGATTTTTGCATAATAGGTCCACTTTAAATAAATTTAAATAATATTGCACTGATTATTTTTTTTGTCACATGTGCTTTTTATTTCCACCTCTCACACTGTCATTACTAGAAACCTTAAAAGCTTTGGCACATGCAGTGACTTGTAAATCCTCTGAGGTGTTAATTGTAAACAGGACTCCCTGCAGACTGACAAAATCCCATGAACTCGGAGTCTTGGAAAATATGTACTCTACAGCTAATCAGATTGCACCTGCTGCCTTTTGTATGTAATATCCATCAGGTGCTCGGTCTGAGATTAGGCATCCCCTGCAAAAAAATAATAATAACAACAACAAAATCACATCCTGAGAGTTCAAAGTCATTGACCATGTGATCAAGTCTATTAGTATGCAGTTACTGTGCAGTGACCTTTTATAATTTACAAGAACAGCACTCCAGTGTTTCATTCTGAATTAAATCTGTTTTTAAACTAATGGATTGAATTTTTGAATAACACAATAACAATGTTTTTAACCAGAATAAATTAGCATTTGGTTAAATAACTATAATTTTTATTTACATTTTTATTTATTTATTTATTCATTTATTCATTCAATTTCATGGCTTTGTAAACCCAAAACCTTTCTCTTGGTACAGAAACTTTAACTCTCTTACATTATTTAAATTATGAGTCAACTAACTTTTTTAAGGTGGCTTTTAATACTTAATTACACTATTGTTATGTATGCTTTTCTATTTTTCCTCTTGTTGTTTTTTTGCTCTTGTTTTTATTGTACGGTGTCTTTGAGTTGCCAGAAATGCGCCTTTTTAAGTAAAATTATTATTATTTATTATTACAGAACTCGCCTTTTTCACAGCCATATGACCAATGAGTAGCCAGAATGAAGTCTGAAATGGTGCTTTTTTTTTTATATTTATTTTTTACATTGTTCATATTATATGACATTACTTTAGGCCTTTTCACTTCATTTCCTTGCATTTCATTAGGTTGCTTTTTGTTTTATTTTGCTTTCTTTTAATTGCATTGCATTTCTTTTCCATTACATTATTATTCTCTTTTTTTTTTTTTTTTTTTTTTTTTTACTTTTATTTTACTTTACATTGGATTTACTTTTACGTTTATGCTTAGGTTTTACTTTTACGTTTTATTTGTACGTTTTACTTCTAGGTTTTACTTTTTCGTTTTAATCTTCAGTTTTACTTTTACATTTCACGCTTTGGCTACTTTTGCGTTTTACTTGTACGTTTTATGTTTCGGTTTTACCTGTAGGTTTTATGTTTTGGTTTTTTGTTTAGGTTTTACTTCTTCATTTTACTTTTACATTTCATGCTTTGGTTAATTTTGCGTTATACTTGTACGTTTTATGTTTTGGTTTTACGTTTTGGTTTTATGTTTAGTTTTTACTTTTTCATTTTACTTTTACATTTCACGCTTTGGTTTTACGTTTAGGTTTTACTTGTACATTTTACGTTTAGGTTTTACCTGTAGGTTTTACGTTTTGGTTTTATGTTTAGGTTTTACTTTTTCATTTTACTTTTCACCCTTTGGTTAATTTTGCGTTATACTTGTACGTTTTATGTTTTGGTTTTACGTTTTGGTTTTATGTTTAGGTTTTACTTTTTCATTTTACTTTTACATTTCACGCTTTGGTTTTACGTTTAGGTTTTACTTGTACATTTTACGTTTAGGTTTTACCTGTAGGTTTTACGTTTTGGTTTTATGTTTAGGTTTTACTTTTCATTTTACTTTTCACCCTTTGGTTAATTTTGCGTTATACTTGTACGTTTTATGTTTTGGTTTTACGTTTTGGTTTTATGTTTAGTTTTTACTTTTTCATTTTACTTTTACATTTCACGCTTTGGTTTTACGTTTAGGTTTTACTTGTACATTTTACGTTTAGGTTTTACCTGTAGGTTTTACGTTTTGGTTTTATGTTTAGGTTTTACTTTTTCATTTTACTTTTCACCCTTTGGTTAATTTTGCGTTATACTTGTACGTTTTATGTTTTGGTTTTACGTTTTGGTTTTATGTTTAGTTTTTACTTTTTCATTTTACTTTTACATTTCACGCTTTGGTTTTACGTTTAGGTTTTACTTGTACATTTTACGTTTAGGTTTTACCTGTAGGTTTTACGTTTTGGTTTTATGTTTAGGTTTTACTTTTTCATTTTACTTTTCACCCTTTGGTTAATTTTGCGTTATACTTGTACGTTTTATGTTTTGGTTTTACGTTTTGGTTTTATGTTTAGGTTTTACTTTTTCATTTTACTTTTACATTTCACGCTTTGGTTTTACGTTTAGGTTTTACTTGTACATTTTACGTTTAGGTTTTACCTGTAGGTTTTACGTTTTGGTTTTATGTTTAGGTTTTACTTTTCATTTTACTTTTCACCCTTTGGTTAATTTTGCGTTATACTTGTACGTTTTATGTTTTGGTTTTACGTTTTGGTTTTATGTTTAGTTTTTACTTTTTCATTTTACTTTTACATTTCACGCTTTGGTTTTACGTTTAGGTTTTACTTGTACATTTTACGTTTAGGTTTTACCTGTAGGTTTTACGTTTTGGTTTTATGTTTAGGTTTTACTTTTTCATTTTACTTTTCACCCTTTGGTTAATTTTGCGTTATACTTGTACGTTTTATGTTTTGGTTTTACGTTTTGGTTTTATGTTTAGGTTTTACTTTTTCATTTTACTTTTACATTTCACGCTTTGGTTTTACGTTTAGGTTTTACTTGTACATTTTACGTTTAGGTTTTACCTGTAGGTTTTACGTTTTGGTTTTATGTTTAGGTTTTACTTTTTCATTTTACTTTTCACCCTTTGGTTAATTTTGCGTTATACTTGTACGTTTTATGTTTTGGTTTTACGTTTTGGTTTTATGTTTAGTTTTTACTTTTTCATTTTACTTTTACATTTCACGCTTTGGTTTTACGTTTAGGTTTTACTTGTACATTTTACGTTTAGGTTTTACCTGTAGGTTTTACGTTTTGGTTTTATGTTTAGGTTTTACTTTTTCATTTTACTTTTCACCCTTTGGTTAATTTTGCGTTATACTTGTACGTTTTATGTTTTGGTTTTACGTTTTGGTTTTATGTTTAGGTTTTACTTTTTCATTTTACTTTTACATTTCACGCTTTGGTTTTACGTTTAGGTTTTACTTGTATGTTTTACATTTAGGTTTTACTTGTACGTTTTATGTTTAGGTTTTACTTGTACGTTTTACGTTTAGGTTTTATGTTTACACTTTTACCTTTTACGTTTTGCTTTTAGGTTTTACTTATGTTTTACTTGTACATTTTTACATTTAGGTTTTACATGTACGTTTTACGTTTAAGCTTTATTTTTACGTTTTACTTTAACGTTTTAGGATTTACTTATGTTTTACTTGTACGTTTTACTTTTACGTTTATTTTTAGGTTTTTCTTAGGTTTTACGTTTAGGTTTCACTTGTACATTTTACATGTACGTTTTACGTTAAGGTTTTACTTTTGCATTTTATGTTTAGATTTTACTCTTACATGTTACTTTGGGTTTTGCTTTTGAATTTTACTTTTAGGTTTTCCTACGTTTTACTTGTGTTTTACTTATGTTTGTTTTATTTTTTACTTATGTTTTACTTTTGCATTTTAGGTTTTACTTTTAGATTTTACTTTTGCATTTTACTTTTGCATTACATAACCTTGCATTACATTTTCTCTATATCTACTTTACATTTTAATTTACATTTACATTCTATTACAGGTCTAGCCCTAGTCAGCTTCTAATAATGAGCCTCTAGACTTGAGTGTCAAAGTCAAAAAAAGTGTTGTTGCACAAGAGTTGTCAGCACACATTCGGCTTTATTATCTGTGAACCGATGGTTAAGATTCCTCACGCCTAACCTCACCCTAAACTGTGGGAGTCACAGCACTAAATCTGTGAATGGACACTGCTCTGTTCGTCATGCTAATGGTATGACAAGCCTGCATAAATGACATAACTTAAGCTCTAACGACAGACTTGTAACCCTCTGTTTAACAAACACTTCTGACAGGCTCTGCTCCCTCTAGTAAGAAGTCTTTGCTATCAGTCTTGTGCATACATGACTTTAACCCAGTGGTCATGTATGTGTTGGCCTTAAAGGGACAGTTCCCCCTAAAATGAAAAGTGTCTTAAGGTCTTAAAGTTAACTGTTTAAATCAAGTTTTTGGGCCTAAAAGGGCTAGTTCACTTAAAGTTCTGCCAATTATTTATTATTTCCTATCTTTTTTTGTTGAATACAAAAGAAGATATTCTGAAGAATGTTGGGGGAAAAATAACCATTTCGTTTTTTCTTTCTGATCCTACCATGTATTTCTAGGGCTACTTATTTTCCAGCATTCTTCAGAATCTTTTGTTTTGTTTAATAAAAAAAAATTATAATAATAAATAAAAAATTTTAGAATAAGTAAATGTAAATTATTGAATGAACTATACCTTTTAAAAAAGTCTTCACTCATATTCTTTTTTAGGACTTAAATTATTTGAAATGGGCCTTAAGATTCCTGTTTCCATCTAATGTCCATTTTCATGGTGTTGTAGAAGAAATATAATGAATTATGATTATAGATGAGACCAACATTGTTATATACCAACAATATACCATTCGAGATCTTCGACGTCAACTAATACAACTTAAAACAATTTAATACACTTTACAGAACTAAATGTTATTTAATTTTGACATTCAGAACCTATAAGGATAATTTTTCCAGGTCAATTTTAACTGTTACTTTCCCTACCGTGTGTGGTACCCTGCTCTGTTAAGGTTGATTTATACTTCTGCGGCCACATTTGATCTCTGGTCAAGTAGGACGATGGACCCATTCTTGAGCCTTACTTTGCATTGACAATGATTGAAAGCTGTGCCAGAGATACCTTGAGACAGCATATTTTTCATAACATTAGGGTTATGCACAGGATATGCAAGAGTTATTTGGTTTAGAAGAGATACTGCTTATTTTCTACTTTTAATATGAAAAACATTGAAAACGATTAATTTTATTTATTAAATAAATAATAGTTATTTATTTACACTTTTTATAAGAAAAGTTCATTTTAGGCAATGTGTGTTTTGACTTCATTGTTCAATATTGATGTTAAAATAATCATAGCAGATAGTGTTTTTCCTTCAATTATTTTAAAATCAAGTAATGCACCTGTCATTCAAAAATCTCTCACTTAATATGTGAACATATTTACTGTACAAAACCTGTCAGTGAACTATGAGAGCAAAAAATATATTAATTTAAAATAATCGAGTTAAAATGTTCAATTAATCAAGATTGTGATTTTACGCCAAATCGCCCAGCCCTATCGCACTAAATACACCAAATATGATTTCTTTTGGAAAGACCCTATTAACTGCAGGTTAACTGCGTTTATATATTGCCAACCCTTTACTAGGCATGGGACGATAACCGTTTTCAAGCTATACTGCGGTTTGGAAAAGTCAAGGTTATAAAACCGCAAAGATTTTCTGTAAAACCGTTCCTAAGATATGTGTACGATTTTTTTTTTTTTTTATTTGCATTTTTTTTTGGTTTTTTAGGACAACAGTATCTCATAAAAGCAGAAAAGATATCCAAAGATGACGTTTTAAATTGTAATGAAATCTGTGGTTTTGAAACTAATGAAGACAGCAGAAGTCAATGATTCATTTGAATTATTTAGCCTGAAATGTTTACTGTAACAACATATTTAAATCTTTCAAAAAATAATAAATGAGCAATTCCAGCATTATGGATGTGACATTTGCAGTAAAATCTCAAATCATAAATTCACATAGAAAATATACGTTAACATTATATTGAAGCATCTGTTTATATTTTCCAAAACAACCAACCACAAAGTTATAGGATCAGATAAATATCAATCTGTAAACATTTTTAATATTTTAAAAGAGGAAAATAAACACGCGTTATGGATGTAATGAAAATAGTTAGCGAGTTTTCAGTATACAGCATGCATTGTAGAATTTCTGTGAATTAAAATGCACAACGCCAAAAAATAATGCTAATCAAAAGGATAAGAGTCGGCTCACTATAGAACAAAAGCAATTTTATTTGACATTTTTTGCATTAATAAGGAAACATCACCGTTATGGATGTGACATCTCTTCGTTATGGACCTGACAGATGTGAAATTGGCACTTGTGAGATTTTGGTAAATCAAATATAATTGTTTGAAAACATTAACAGAGACATTTTGAGTATTTTTAAAGCACTGTAAAATACTTAGTTCGCTATTTAGGCAAAAAAAAAAAAAAAATTTCATGGCAAGGTTGACATTTGCATGGGATTGCCCATATATTGTTGTCAAAGGGGAAAACTTGTTGTGTTTTACGGAGACATTTAAAAAGAATATATTTTAGACCAGTAATCACTATACCATGATACCGTAATATTTTTATCCTAGGTTATCATACCGTCAGAATCTTATATCTGCCCATGCCTACCCTTTATACAACTCTTCAGCTTTCTTAATTTTGACTGTAATGCAACCATGTGAAACTTTTGTGAAGCTGCTTTGGAAGGATAATTATGGTCTTGAACTATTCATACTTAAAATATAAAGTACTTGAATTAAATGTCGTAAATGTAATCCATAATTAGGGCTGCACAATATATCGATATTGCAGTGTGCAAATCCACAAGTCACATAACTAGAGCTGTAATATATCGAGTTGGTATTATAGCTGACCAAACATTACAGTTCAGAACACATGATGCAGTCATTCATTCATTTTCTTTTCGGCTTAGTCCCTTTATTAATCTGGGGTCGCCACAGCGGAATGAACCACTAATTTCTCCAGCATATGTTTTACACAGTGGATGCCCTTCCAGCTGCAACCCAGTATGGGAAGCATCCAAACACTCATTCACACACATACACTACGGACAATTTAGCCTACCCAATTCACCTGTAGCACATGTCTTTGACTGTGGGGGAAACCGGAGCACCCGGAGGAAACTCACGTGAACATGAGGAGAACATGCAAACTCCACACAGAAATGCCAACTGACCCAGCCAGGGCTCAAACCAGCGACCTTTTTGCTGTGAGGCGATCGTGCTACCCACTGCACCACTGTGATGCCCCAGCTTAAAGATTACTTGTATAGAATTATTTACACAATGAAGATTATACAATGTGTTTTTTATGCTTTTTTTCGTACCTGAATACTGTTAGACTTCCAGGTTTATTTAGTTTGTGTCTTTGCTTTGTGGTATTCAAATGGGAAAAAACATTTTTTACTGTGTTATACAACATCATAATGGAAGCAAAATTCTGAATTATTTACAAATATTGTTCAATATTGTGCAGCCCAATTACATTTTTTTTTCAATTCAGTGGTCTTAAGTGCTTACATTTTGAATTATTTTAAGTTTCTTTTTTTGTTGAATGAAAAAGAAGATATTTTGAAGAATGTTGAAAGCTGTTAGCCGTTGACTTTGCCCTTCTAGGATGTCAAAGGCTACCAGTTTCCAGCATTCTTCAGAGTATCCTGTTTATTTACTTTTTCAACAGAAGAAAGAAACTCATAAATGTTTGAAACCGCATAAGGGGAGTAAATATTTATTTTTGGGCAAACTGTCCCTTTAAATCATTAAACGAGGTCATTGGCCAGTCCAAGTTCCTCTATTCCTGAAGCTTTTCTGGGATTGAGGAAAACCCCAAGCTTTGAAGCAAGCTAACGCTTTAATTCTGGCTGGCCTTTAGGCTGATCCAAGACCATGTGACTCCCACTGACACACACTCACACTGGTACTCACTCATAACACACACACACTCATACACACTTTTGGCTGCCTGTTTAAACAAATACTTGCAGACGTGTATAGCAACTTTAGGACTCAACTTTCAGGTTTTAGAGTAAATGAGCCATTTTGTAGGCAGGTTTTTACTGATTTTCAGGATAACTGTGTTTTGTCAATAGACAAGCAATTAAAAAAAATAATCTGCAAATTAGTGGTCAAAAAATAGTAAAAACTCAATGCATTATCAGGAATGCATATTAATGACAGACGATATTAATTGTGCAATAATTATGGATAGGTAATTCTTCTACTACTAGATGATGATGATGATGATGATAACAACAATAATAATAATAGTAATGATAATAACAAACTAAATAAAACATACTACAATATACTTTTTTGTATCTAATAATTTGTATATTAGATGATAATAGTTAATAATTTTAAATAATAATAATAATAATTTTAGTTCATAATAATAATTTTAGTTCATAATAATAGTAGTAGTAGTAGTAATAACAATTATAATAGGAATATTAGTTAATAATAGTTAACAACAATATTAATATTATTAGTTAATAATAATAATAATAATAATAATAATAATAATAATAATAATAATAATAATAATAATAATAATAATAATAATAAGAATAGTAAAAATAAAAGTAATGTAATGATAGTTAATAATAATAATAATGATGATGATAGCAAAAAAAATAATATTAGTTAATAATATTTAATAACAATATTAGTCAATGATAATAATGTTAGTAATAATGTTAATAATAATAGTTAATAATAATATCAGTTAGCAATATTAGTTATAAAATAAAAATTATATTAGTAAATGATGATTATGATTAATAATAGTAGTAGTATTAGTAGTAGTAGTAGTAGTAGTAGTAGTAGTTGCAGTAATAATAATAGTTAGCAATATAAGTTATAAAATATTAGTTATAAAATAAAAATTATATTAGTAAATGATGATTATGATTAATAATAGTAGTAGTATTAGTAGTAGTAGTAGTAGTAGTAGTAGTAGTAGTAGTTGCAGTAATAATAATAGTTAGCAATATAAGTTATAAAATATTAGTTATAAAATAAAAATTATATTAGTAAATGATGATTATGATTAATAATAGTAGTAGTATTAGTAGTAGTAGTAGTAGTAGTTGCAGTAATAATAATAGTTAGCAATATAAGTTATAAAATATTAGTTATAAAATAAAAATTATATTAGTAAATGATGATTATGATTAATAATAGTAGTAGTAGTAGTTGCAGTAATAATAATAGTTAGCAATATAAGTTATAAAATATTAGTTATAAAATAAAAGTAATATGTAAATGAAGAAGAATGGTAGTAGTAAGTAGTTTTAGTATTAATATTTAATAACAATATAAATAATTAGTTAATAATATTAATAATGATAGTAATAATAAATAAATAATAATAATAATAATAATAATATTATTTTTATTGTAACAGAGTGTGTGTGTATGCGAGTGTGTTGGTGTTTCCCAGTACTGGGTTGCAGCTGGAAGGGCATCTGCTGCATACAACATATGCTGGAATAGTTGGTGGTTCATTCTACTGTGGTGACCTCTTAAATAGAGACTAAGCCGAAAGAAAATGGATGAATTAATGAATATTGTATCAGAATCAGAGATCTAAAAATATACGATTCAACATTTTATTAGTGGTCACCAAGAAAACATAAACAAAAAAAAAAGGTATTTTGTATTGTGAAAACATTAACTTTAAAAGATTTATTTAAAATGTATCATTATTATAGTGTTATACAGATAAAATATCTTAATTAGTCATTTTAAAACTCACAACAAGTAGTGTTTCTCTTTACTGTATATGTGTTTGTGTGGACTGTGTACGTGAATACTGTGTCTGCATGCTTGGGTTTGTGTGAATGTGTGTGCGTGTATACTGTGTGAGAGAGGGACGCCTGACTCAGTGTTGATCAGCGGTCACATGGCTGGCCGTCAGAGGTGTATGGGAGGGAACTTAATCCAGCGAAGGAAGCGTTTGAGTGTGTGAGGGAAACACAGCTGATGCACTGTGCTTTATAAGGTCTCTCTCTGTGCTCTCTGACCGTGTTTCTGTGTGTCCTTCTCTCTCTGTACACAGTGGCTGTTGGCTTTACACTAAGATGTCAGCGGCGGCTTCTCTGCAGTGAGCACTTTGAGGTGAGTTTACTGTACATTTCCATCATATTTGTTGGACTTTCATGCTTTTGAAGAGTTTTCTTGGTGTTTTAGTCATTGGACTTGAATTTGAATAGTTTTCTTGTTTTAATCATTGAGCATTTTTGCTATAATAAAGATTGGTGGTCAACCAGTGATTTAAAAACAAATTGTCTTTCTCATTTTATGTAAAAATGTTTCATTTAGGATAATATTTTTACTTAAATAAAGATGAGACTTATTTTGGGGGCGACACAGTGGCTCAGTGGTTAGCACTGTCACCTTGCAGCAAAAAGGTCGCTGGTTTGAGTCCCAGCTGGTTCAGTTGGCATTTCTTTGTGGAGTTTGCATGTTCTCCCCGTGTTGGCGCGGGTTTCCTCCTGGTGCTCCGGCTTCCCCCACAGTCCAAAGACATGCGCTATAGGTGAATTGAATAAACTACATTGGCCTAAGTGTTTGTGTGTGAATGAGTGTGTATGGATTTTTCCCAGTAATGGGTTGCAGCTGGAAGGACATCCGCTGTGTAAAACATATGCTGGATAAGTTGGCGGTTCATTCTGCTGTGGCGACCCCTGATGAATAAAGGGACTAAATCGAAGGAAAAATTAATAAATGAACCTATTTTGGTGTGCGCATCAAATTGAATATACAGTTACAATTTATGGATTTAATTTTGATTTTACATAATTAGAAAGCATATTAAAAGTCTTTAATGTTTGTGATTTAATGTTTACTTTAATGTTAATTATTTTGTGAAAATATAATATGATAATGAATCATTTAATTTATTTATTAAAATCGACATGATATACAGTTGAAGTCAGAACTATTAGCTCCCCTTTTAATTTTTTTTTCTTTTTTAAATATCTCCCAAATTATGTTTAACAGAGCAAGGAAATTTTCACAGTATGTCTGATAATATTTTTTCTTCTGGAGAAAGTCTTATTTGTTTCATTTCGGCTAGAATAAAAGCAGTTCTTAATTTTTTAAAAGCCATTTTAATGTCAAAATTATTAGCCGCTTTAAGCTATATATTTTTTTCGATAGTCTACAGAACAAACTATCATTATACAATAACTTGCCTAATTACCCTAACCTGCCTAGTTAACCTAATTAACCTAGTTAAGCCTTTAAATGTCACTTTAAGCTGTATAGAAGTGTCTTGAAAAATATCTAGTCAAATATTATTTACTGTCATCATGGCAAAGATAAAATAAATCAGTTATTAGACATGAGTTATTAAAACTATTATGTTTAGAAATGTTGAAGAAAAATCTTCTCTCTATTAAACAGAAATTATAAATTAGAAAAAAATAAATATATAGTAGGGGTGTGCCATATATTATCTAAAAGCACGTGGAAAGTGTGAGCGCGTCGCTTCCTTCAGCATTTTCAATGTGCTTTGCGGTCGCTCCATTATCGTTACTCGCTGCTATTCGCTGTTACTCGCAACTATAAGTTGGCGGTTCAATCCATTGTGGCGATCCCTGATTAATGAAGGGACTAAGCCGAAGGAAAATTAATAAATGAACATATTTTGTTGTGCGAATCAAATTGAACGTACAATTACAATTTAAAGATTTAATTTAGATTTTATGTAATTTAAGCAAATACTTTCAATATGATTTCTAATGAAAATATAATATAATGAATCATTTAGTAAAAGTTTTATAATTTTTTTTTTTTTTTGTGATTGACGTGATATAGTTAAAATCAATAGATTTGAAGGATAATGGAGTAGAAGATTTTAAATTAGTATTTTTTAGGGGGATGGCTGCACTGTAAAACTTGCATTAAACTATTGTTATAATGATTTATTTATATTTTAGAGATCTTTTATAATTGTAAATCATGGTAAAAATGTATTATATACACATGCTTTTTGTTCTGAATAAAAAAAACAACAACATTTGAATTGTTTTATCATTTATAGGCATAATATGAATCTCTAAAGATATGTGTGTGCTAGTTTTAACCAAACTTGACCATGTTTATGTAATTTTATGCGCGTATAATCTTCAATGATCTTTTATTTTTATTTACTTTAATGATAATCTTTCATTCATTGTATAAACACCAGTGTTCCAGATGATTCATTTATAACATGGGCATCTAGAAGTGAAATTGAAAAGTCAGCATATTTGGATCACTAGACTTTGCTAAGTCAACAGTGAAAAGTCCAGTGGTTTGCTGATATCGCCCAGTCATCATAATACATGTGCTTTTATTTTTCCCCTTCAGTAGATTTTAAATGTAACGAGTTAACGATTTAATAAATCTAATGGTGAAGAGAAATAGGCTGATATTTGTTTGTTGCTTGTCTTGTGAGTTTGATAAAGTACTTGCACAACATTTAATCTCATCGCAGTGATCATATCAAGTCTTCAACCCTGTGCCATGTACAATACCATACAGTATCATTCAATACCATACAATAGCGTGCCATCAGCAATACAATACAATACAATAGGATATACTGTATGCAGAGCTAGTGTTTCTTCCCATACTGATAAACTTGAATGGTTAATGTGTCTTTTTTCCATTTTATACGCTTCATTTTACAGCATCGATGTTGTAATGTAATTAAAATACAAGCAGTTAAATAGATTTTGGCATTATTTAGTTGCTCAAGCGTAAAACGATACAAAAAGCCTTTTACTTGCACGCGCCCGTCAGGATCGACAGGCTAGCGCAGAAGCTCCATTGAATATACTGGGGTAAAATAAATGTTCGTTTTTTAAAGACAAGGCAGGGGAAAAATATAATTTTAATTTAGTGCTGCTTGTTCAATCTGAGACCCACAATATATCAGATATCAATCGGCCAGTGGAGATCGCTGATTTTTAAAGAAATCGTGCCGATTTTGTAATGGCATACAGTTCACCGGAAGTGCTAAACCTGGGTTACTGACAAATCAAAAGTCCTTCTGCATATACCCTATACAATACCATTACAATACAATATTATTACAATACACTATAATACCATACAGTGCAATGCCATACAATACCATTACCATATAATATGCAAACCATTACAATACAATATAATACCATACAATACAGTGTAATACCATTACAATACCATAACTATACAAAGCCATTACAATACAGTATAATACCATACAAAACCATTACCATACAATACCATAGCATACAGTAGTAATGGTAAAATGAAAGCTGTTTTTGTAGTATTTGGAACAGGTGTGTTTAAACTGTAGCTTTTTTTGTACGTTTTTGCTAATTCAATAATTGTAAATGATAGGGATGGGTTTACAATGTTGGACTCGCTGACTACTTATCAAACATTTGGATAGTTGTTTGATGATAATTGTTTTTGAACATCTTGTAGGTGGCACTGCCAGGAAAAACCTCGTTCAACACGTATGCATTTTTTCATTTCTTTATGCTTCAGTTTAGCAGAACGCAAAAAAGCATCTTTGGTAAACCTTTCCAAAAAATCATGTTGTGTAGTTTTGAAATGTGGAAACTTTATTATTTATTTTTATTTATCTTTTTTTTTTTTTTTTTTAGAAATGTTTTCGTAGAAAATGGATTCATTGATGTTTTTTCAGATATTTTCCACATACTTTTAAATCAGTTTTTTTCCCTTTGGAATTCCAGCTTTAGATTACAGTTTGTTGATTTTTAGCTTAAAATTTCACACAATTTCTCACAATTACAGCTTTATACCTCCTGGTTCTGTGTTTTTTGCTTTCAATTACAAGTTTCCAACTTCTATATCTTGGAATTCCAAGATTTACTTTACTTTTTGTTTTTCAACCCCCCCAGTTTTATCACAGTTTAAAGTTTGTCACAAGTTCAAGTTCATTTCTCACAAATGCAGGATTATATCCATTTATTGATTTATGAAACTTGTAAAAATTCATTCATTCATTCATTTTCCTTAGGCTTAGTCCCTTTATTCATTAGCAGTTGCCACACTGGAATGAACCACCAACTTATCCAGCATTTATTTTAAACAGCAGATGCACTTCCAGCTGCAACCCAGTGCTGGGAAACACCCGTACACTCTCACATTCACACACATACACTATGGCCAATTTTGTTTATCCAATTCCCCTATAACGCATGTCTTTGGATTGTGGGGGAAACCGGAGCACCCAGAGGAAACCCACGCCAACACAGGGAGAACATGCAAACTCCATACAGAAATTCCAACTGGCCCAGCTGGGACTCAAACCAGCTACCTTCTTGCTGTGAGGCGACAGTGCTAACCACTGAGCCACCGCCAAACTCGTAAACAAATTATGAGAAATAAAAATTAAACTGCAAATCTACATTTAAGATACGTCTGGTTGGCTAGTGAAATGCTGAAATATATACATGCATACATCAATTTTCAAAAAACAATGTGATAAACCCTCCTAACAATTTACATAGGTTTCCATGATGTTTTTTTGTAATCATCCAGGTTCTTTTACCTTTTTTATGTATGCCCTGTAAAATGAATCTGTTAATTAACAGTTTCTGTTTTTTGTGATTCACAAGTGTTATCTGCATATATACAGTTATCAATTGCATTATGGGATGCTGATCTCTGATTTGATGTTGAAAATTCAACTCTACAGCTTTACAAAGTGACTTTTATTGACATGTTAGCAGTTTAAAATAATAGATGGTATGTAGCACAATATACAACTCCAACCCAGACAATATATTACTTTTAAACAATTAAAAATGTTAAAACGAACTTTTCAAGGTTAAAGTTGTTTGGAGAAAGATGAAGGTCCCAAAATGCAATGCAGAAGCATAAATAAATGGGGAAAAAATAAAAACGCATCACAAAATACGAAAAACTGCTAATTTCTGGATATTTTTTTGCTGTGTACATGGAAAAAGAGTTTTAGATTGATTAATGAAAAGGGGATGGCAGTTATTTATTCACACATAAACTGTGATCTTGATCATGAACACAAAGTTCACTGGTCAGAACTTGGAATCTGCAACCTTTTAAGCACCAACCTGCACCATTTAATACTTGATCCAAACCATTTTTTTTTACCCATATAAAGTTTAAATTCAACCTACAAACAAGTCTTTGATGTGGACGAGCCGCTGGTCACTAGTAAACTATGAATTCTATTTTAGCTCTGGTACTCGGTCATTGAGTGTTTTATATTTTCACTGTGAGGTTTCTACATTGTGATTGAACGTCTATTTGCAGAATGGCATCTTTACTGGCCGTCTTTGCTTTTGTCTGAAATTATATTTTATGGACGTGCTTGAATATGATCCAGTAAGCTTGTGCCTTGATCCTGAGCTCTCGGTTTGGACCAGGAATTTCAGCTGAAGTTAGGAGGATAACTTGAAGCATAAGAATCGCATACTTATTTGACAAGAAATTTGGTTGTATTTGATCCTAATGTCTTGGATAATTTCCACTAAGAGCTAATGCTTTGAATTTCAAAGGAGAAAATCCCTTTGTGCAAATATGTCCATTGTTTTGGGAGGTGCATGGTTGGTTTTTGGTAGACAATACTTCAATTTGGCATCACTAGAAACAAAACGGACATTATGTTGAGCCTTTTGTTTTGGATCTGCTTTTCAGTTAGAGTTACAAACATGATCTCTGGTGCAAATGAAGAGGGAAATGGAAGCAACATACAAGAAGATTACTTGTATCAGTTTTCAGCTGTAAGGAATTTGTCATTTTGAAGCCTTGCCAAACAAATGAAATGCTAATAATTTAATAGTATTTGGTTGACAAGGCTTCAAAATGACAAAAACTGTAGGAAATTTGTCAATCTGAAGCCTTGCCAACCAAATTCAGAGCTCATGTTTTTAACTATAACTAAACAAAAGCAGATCCACACAAAAGACTCAACCTAAAGTACGTTTTGTTTCTTTCTAGTGATGCCAAATTGAGGTATTGTCTACCACAACCAACCATGTACCTCCCAAAACAATGGATGGTTTTGCAGTTTAAGGTTTTTAAAATAAAAATAATAATAATTTACTCTGCTATTATTATCTGTTGTTATTATTTTCGAGTTGAGGATCATAGAATGGGTGCTGTTATCATCTTTCGTTGTGCAATTGTAGATATTTCCTGTTGTAAAGCACTTCCTTTATTCTCAAACAAAGATACTTTATTAGAACTTTTCAAAAATGTCAAATTGGTTTGTCTGGGAGAACCATTAATTTTGAAACTCTTTTATGCATTATTTATGGAATTGTTTATTTATAGGAATATGTTAAAGATTTATTTAATTTTTTTTAATTAAACTTATGTTTAATATTTTTTTAAAAATGTAATATTTATTGATCATCTTAAAGCTTAATAAATATACTTATTGATGTATTTAGTTTTTTATTTATTTTAGGATGACACAATATTTTGCCATGATATAATTGGATAATTTGGAATCAACTATATAACAAACAAAATATTGAAAAAAAAAATTGCCTTTCATGTTGGCCAAATTGAGTTCTTAGCAACGAATATTATCAATATTTTGATATTTACCATAGAAAATTTCTAAAATGTTTTCATGGAAGAAAATCTTTACTTGTATAATATTAAAAGATACTATTTGATACTGATATTTGAATCAATACTTGTATCAGTACAATGTATTTTTTTGGCCATTTCCAAAATTATTCCTGTGAAACATAAGACTGATTTTGTGGTCCCGGATCACTTATTTATTACAATAATAAATCTACTTTGTTTCTTGCACATAGTTTGTGAAGTTACTTTAAGTTTCCCAGTGTTGAGTATGCTGGATAAGTTGGCGGTTCATTCCACTGTGGCGACCCCTGATTAATAAAGGGATCAAGCTGAAAAGAAAATGAATGAATAAATAAAGTTACTTTAAATAGTTTAAAACTGTTGGTTTGGTATCTTAACTTTTTGACCTTTTGAATAATGATTTCTGTTTTAGATCCAGTGAACTTGCTTATGAAAGTTTTTTTTTCTTGAATTAATATTCAGTGTGGGATACAAGTATTGAACATGTCACCATTTTTCAGAAAACATATTTCTAAAGGTGCTGTTGACTTGAACAATATCAAACAAAAAAAAAAACATATATGAAAAGAAAACAAATCTGATTAGTTTAAAAATGAAGTTATGCGTAATAAAACTAAATGACACAGGGATAAAGTATTGAACACATGAAGAAAGGGAGGTTTAGAAAGGCAGTGAAAGCCCAGACAGCAGCTGAAATCTCTCAGTAGTTCTTCAGCAACCCTCTGCCCTTCCTCAGTGTAAATAAATATCAGCTGCTTCAGTCCAACATCTACATTAGCAGGATAAAGATTAAACCAGGACATTTTAGCAAGACAATGATCGTAAAACACAGCCAAGGAAACTCTCAAATGCTTTCAGAGAAAGAAAATCAAGCTGTAGAATGGCCCAGCCAATCACCTGACCTGAATCCAATAAAAAATACAAAATGAAGATTTGTATGTGACTTCATTCTCAATATGAGAGGCTTCTTTAAGCTGCCATCACCAAAAAAAACCTTTTAAATAAAGTATTAAATGCGTTTCAGTACTTTCTCCTGGTGTCATTTCATTGTTGTTTTTTTTTTTTTTGTTATTCTTTGTTTGTATTGTTTGGGTTTTCACCCAAATCTAGCTAAATCCCATGTCAACAGCTCCTTTAGAAATATTATTCCCAGAAAAAAACATCACACGTTCAATCCTTTTTAAAAAAAAAAATTTTATTTATATTTTTTTCCTTTTTTTCATGCACTGTATATATATATATTTTTTTTTAATGTAAAATGCTGTCAAAAACTTTTAAGGGTCATATTTTTTACTTTTTGATTTGAAGTCCCTCTTCAGTTGCAAAAATTGTTGACCTTCCAACAAAACTAATTCTTTATCAGCTTTTAACTAATATTAGCATCTAACGAGACATTGCAACATTACAGTATAGTGTGCTCTATATTTAGATAACTCTTAAAGATAGTACAGGCGTGTTTCTTAGAAATGTGTTGCAAGATGAATAGAACAACATGTTTTATGTATTTTTTTTTTTTAATATAAGGGCGGTTTGCACTTAGACTTACAATGTGGGCATCAGAGTTGAGTAACTGGGCATGTCCAACAGTTTAACACAAATGTGACTCCTGTCATATAAGAATCAACTGCATTAACTTTACCTCAGTTTCAGTCATGTTCCTCTTTGGGTAAGGTCAAGTTCTTTGAGATTACATTACTATATTCGATTATGCTCAATTTGTAATGTACTGATATGATTTACTTTAATTGGTGTTTTGTTTGTTGAGTATTTTTGATTTTAATTTGTTTTTGGGTGTATTTTGTTTTTTAAACGTGCATTACATTTATTTAAGCCTTATAGAATAATGTTTTGCTATCTAATTATATCATGGTAGAAATTTGAAAAGGTTTTTTTGATTATTCTATTAGGATGTTTCACTTCAAGTTTGATGCTGTATTGAAGTCTAAATGAGGATTTTATGTACTTACTAGAAAATATTGTCTTATAAACCACTTTGTCGGACATCAACTTGTGATCTGAAGACAGATTGAAGAACTTTACATAAACGACATGTCATTTGATTTCACTTGATAGATGGTAGCTAATTCTGCTTCAGTAAGATTAGCATAGAGTTACCTTACAGGAAACTAGTGTTGTCATCATACTGGAATTTGACATAAATCGGTACTGAAATTTTAAAAACTTCCATTTTCCGCTATCATTTGAGCGCTGTTAAGCATTTTTAAATGGCGCTGATTTGCCATTGTGTTCAACAGAACTGACTGTGATTAGCCGTGAAGGTCATCAGTTCCCCAAACTCATCACTGCTTACTGAGTGCAAACACAGATACAGGAACACTGGAGCATTTTAAAGCCGCAAAGATCAGCTGGTCTGTTTATAAGCTGACTTGCGAGCGATCCGCTGTTAAATTGACTGATATTCATGGCTTTAAAACGCTCCAGTGTCCCTGTATCTGTGGTTCATGGTTAATCACAGTCATTTCTGTTGAGCATGTGAATACAATGAATATAATGACCAAGCAGTGTTAAGAACATGCTCAAATGTTAGCAGAAAATTGATGTTTTTGAAATTTCAGAGTCAAATCGAATTCCAGTATCACGATAACACTATGGGAAACATAAAAATAAACTTTAAAAAAGTGAGGGTACCCTATTAATAAAGACTAAAAACCAGTTTTTTAACTTTTTAAAAAAAATTTTTTTTTTTAAGAAAAATTTATGAAAATTCAATTTTACATTGCGACTTTGATTCATGAATGATTGGACTGCATTGAGGTTGGAAGTAGGACGTTCCACTGCTGAATTTCCCACTTCCGACTGTGTCTGTAAGGCAGCAAAAATTGCTCTGAATATCATGAAGTTTTGCCATGAAACCTCCCTGTTTTCTTAAGAGGTTAAATTAAAACACAATTGTTGTATTCAAGGTGATTTGTGTTGGAAAACGTATAGTAGACCTGTCACAATATCCATTATTTTTGTGGTAATATATATATATATATAGCACCAAAACCTGTTGCGATAAACGATATTATTGTCATTTTTAAGACCATTTTAACACTATACTGGCATCACAATGCAAGTACACTCTTCTAAAGAACATGCTATATTTTATTCCTAAGAATATTTAATTTAATTAGTCATTTTAATAAAAAGGCATTGGAATCAAATTGTTAAAATTAATATCCTAAACGTATTAAATCCTAAACACTTTGCTGGTTAGCACTGTCACCTTACAGCAAGAAGGTCGCTGGTTCAAGTCCCGGTTGGACCAGTTGGCATTTCTGTATGGAGTTTGCATGTTCTTCTTGTTTTGTTTGGTAATTTACAGTAAATTAATATAGTTTTATTAACCATACTGATACTTACACCTCCAATAGAGCTAGAGATGTGGCGCACTCAGCTAAAATGTGGCTAGAATTGGTTTTTATGTATGGGTGATTTATATATTGCATCACCAAAATAATTGAGGTCATGTCCATGTGTTGTGAGATTAAGTCGATATATTGATTGTGACAGGTCTAATGTATAGATGACTCAAATACAGGATTTGAGTGCTGAGGTCCTGAAATCTTCCTGTTAAAGGTTAAACCTCAACACAATTTATCAATTGCTCTTTTAAGCTGCAAAGACAATAATACCTGCAAAAAGTACTGGTTAGAGAATAGTTTTAACATTTTAGTTTTGTTCATTTGTTTTAAGCATGTCAATGTGAAAGTTTAAGCATTTTTAATCTAAATTTCTTCCATTTTTATTATTCATTGTAGTCATGGCCAATGTTGGGAGTAGTGTTGTCACGATACTGGAATTTGATACCAATCGGTACTGAAATTTTAAAAACGTTAATTTCCTGCGAACATTAAGGGCTGTGGAGCACGTTCTTAAACGGGGCTGGTTTGCCATTGTGTTCACGTGCTCAACAGACATGACTGTGATTGGCCATGAAGGTCATCAGTTCACCGAACTCACCGCTGTTTACTGAGTGTAACTACAGATTCAGGGACACTGGAGTGTTTCAAATACATGTCGACCAGCCGGTTTGTCTATAGGCTAACATACGAGCGCTCCGCAGATGAATCGCAGCTTTAAAATGCTCCGGTGTCCCTGTATCTGTGTTTGCACTAAGTAAGCAGCGGTGAGTTGGGTGAACTGATGAGCTTCACGGCCAATCACAGTTATTTCTGTTCAGCATGTGAACATGATATGAAATCAGCGCCGTTTAAGAACACGCTCAACAGGGCTTAAATGTTTGCGGGATATGGACATTTTTAAAAATTCAGTACCGATTGGTATCGAATTCCAGTATCGTGATAACCCTAGTTGGGGGTAACGGGGATTACGTAATAATATTACTTTTCTAAGTAATGAGTGAAGTAACATATTACTTTGTCAAAAAATAAGTAATAATATTTGAGTAACATTTCTTTGAAAATTGTACTTTTTTTGAGAGTTTTACTTTGTTTAGTTTATTAGCTTTTTAAAAAATAAATTGCTGAATTAAAATTAGTCACAATGAACTCACGCAGTCAATGTGTTCATTATTTTGAATGCATTGACGCAAAGGAAAAGGGGATTATAGCCCCAATGATTTTACAAATAGTACAAAAGTAGCAAACACGTTGCTTTCAACTTTCAACAATCTGTATATGTTGCATGTAGAGCTCTGGGGTCAGGAAGTTCTCAGATAACATTATCTGGTTAGTTTTTTTTTTTAAGGTAAATGAAGGTGTAGGTTATACAGTGTGTTGTTAATTGCAGAACTCCCCTATTTAAAATAGGAAGGAAAAAAAAAAACCAAGAACAATTCTGAAGAAGATGAAATAATAAAGTAATTTAAAAATAACAAAATGCATTACTTACCATAAAAAGTAATCAAGTAATGCAACTAGTTACTTTTTTGGGGAGTAACTTAATATTATAATTAGGCATGGGCTGGTATAAGAAATATCACGTATCATAGTATTGTGTTTACTGCTCAAAAATATTTAATTTTTTTAAATGTCTAGGTAAAAAAAATAAAAAACTTTTCCCCCTTTTGAACACAATATGATTTATTTTAAGAGACATTTAAAATATTGTGGAGCAGTAAACATGTCATTCTAAAAAAATCAAATGAATCATTGACTTTTGCCGTCTTCATTAGTTTCATAAAACACTAATTTCTTTACAGTTTAAAACGGCATCTTTGGATATCTTTTCTGCTGGAAATACCGCTAAAATAATAAAAATACCGTCCTAAAAAATAAACTGTAAATAAATATATGTAAATAAAAAGTCTTTCAAAAAGTGAGGGGACCCTACTAGTAAAGGTTACTTTTGAGTTTTAACTTTATCGAACGATACATAGTGTCACTTTTTTGTTTTGTTTTCAAATACTGTCAGCATTTTCACATGTTTTTTTAAAAAGAAATGTTATGAAATATTTACATTTCACTTTGCGACTTTGATTCATGAATGCTTGGACTGCATTGAGGTGGGAAGTGGGACATTTCACTGCTGAATTTCCCACTTCTGACAAGTTTTGCCACAAAACCTCCAGTTTTCTTAAATTAAAACACAATTGTTGCATTCAATGTGACCGTGTTGAAAAACGTCATGATACCTGTTTTTTTTGTGGTTCGATAAATAGCACCAAATTTATTTAAACAATATTCTCATCATTTTAAGACAATTTTAACACTATAATAGCATCATAATGCAAGTGCACTTCTCCAAAGAACACATTATATTTTATTCTTAAGAATATTTCATTATAGTCATTTTTACAATTGAATAATTAGGCATTGGAATCAGATTGTGAATGTTAACAAAAAAGTGCAAGGTAATAGTGGTGACACGGGGGCTCAGTGGTTAGCACTGTTTTGTAAATATAAGAAATAAGATTTTGATGGTATGGTAACCTTAGATAAAATTCATGGTATCACAGTATTGTGATTACTGCTCTAAAATAGATTCTTTTTAAATGTCTGAATAAAAAACAAAAACTTTTCCCCCTTTGAATGCAATATATTTTATTTTAAGAGACATTTAAAATACTATGGAGCAGTAAACATGTCAGACTAAATAATCTAAATGAATCACTGACTTTTGCCATCTTCATTAGTTTCATAAAATGACTGTTGTCCTAAAAAACAAAAACGAAAAAGTAATTAAAAAGTCTTACATATACCATAGGAACAGTATAGCAGAAAATTTCACCAGTTTTAAAACCTTGACTTTTCCAAACTGCGGTAAACCTTGAAAACGGTTATCATCCCATGCCTAATTGTAATGCATTATTTTCAAAGGTAACTTTTGCCAACACTGGTCATGATTATATAGTTATTTTTATTTTAACTAAAGTTGTGGTTGTGTGTGTGTGTGTGTGTGTGTGTCCCAATTTAATTATTAATAACGTTGTTGTTGTTTTTGCTATTATGAACCAATAAAATAGGTTTGCAAGCTCAACAGAATTGCTCTGAATGATATAAGAGATAAAGATTCTTCAAGTAGTACTTCCAATACTTTATGGTTATTTTCAAACACAACCCTCTTATCTACGTGTCCTCACAGTAGCAGCTTTTTTTATCAGGTTGTTATCAGTCTTTGGATATGAGAGACTATTATGTTGTAGTTTAAGTCCATTTGAGCAGTAAATGGAGCACTATATTGTTGTCTTTAAACACACTGAATAACAAGTTTGACCTGTGTACCATAATTGGCAATTAACATGGCATTTAATTGTTGACAGGTTATGCTGCCTGTAAACTCCTGCCTGAGTCTCAGCGAGAAAGAGAAAGGCTAAAGGCTGTGCGGAAACGAGTGTTGTTCAGCGTGTTCACAGCGTCCTGACGGCAGCCATGACTGACCCCGTGACTTCAGACCAACTCACCAACGCTGTGGATTCAGTCGTTCACAATGTAAGTCAAGTGTTGCTTCTGTGCAGACATTCAAAAGTGTTTAGTGTAAACACTGTGTGGGCTTTGTTTGATCTTATTCAGCTTTTCATGAAGTAAATACAGAAACATAACTTTGTTAGCTTGAGAGCGTAGCATGCTGCAGCTGCTTTCGGGACCAAATTTCAAAACTCGCAACCACCAAACTTGGCTTCAAAAGGTTTTTAATTTTTAAGCTATGACTTTTCTAACTGACTGGTTATATATTTTTTGTAAAACAGGCAATCGAGTCTATATAAAATCCAAATGACTTTTATTGAGGGTGTGAATACTTTTAGACTGTGAATCTTGCAGTAGAGATCTGCACGGGACTGAATTTTTAGTCCTGGTCCCACCAGGTTTTATTCCGTACCCACCACTCCTGCTGTATATTCAGCCTTTGTTCCCCCGCTGCCCGACCCGTCACATTTTCTATCCAACTCGACTGTTCCTGCTAATTTAAGATCTCGTTCCCAAAATATCACGTTTAAATTTGGTACTACCAAAAGGGCAAGATAACAGATTAAAATGTAGGTTGTGCAAGGATTGTAGGCTAAATGTCAGTTTTGTTTGCCCCTTTGTGATGAGACTTGAATGTCGCCTTAAACTGTGATGTGCGGTTTGTGGCTGGTATGAGACACTGACTCTTTCAAAGTCAGATTTACAAACATATCCACTAAATATATTTGCCAACTACCGATTATGTTTCATATATCATATCAGCATTATTTCTATACACATAGCAGGTGCATATTGGGCCAAGAAAGAATGTAAAATGTATAGCGATTTACATATGCCTCCCAAAAAAGACCAGCAGGACGCTACAGTCCAGAATCATTCAAATACTAGCTCTAAAGTGACGTTGGTGAAATAGCAATGGTTTCTGCTGTTCTGACGTCAGCTGCAGATGTGAAAGAATGGCAAAACAACGTAGTTCCTCATACAAAAGGGTTTTTAGACTCTCTGTGTTGATTTAATTATTCATATACACAATTATATCCTCCAACTGTTGTAAAATCGCAGTATCACACTCGTAGCAGTGCGATTTGTGGCTGTACTGTATATCATCACTGGTGGGACACTAAGGCAGCGCACGCCTCCCACCTGTGCCGATATACAGCCATATGGCACTGCTACTTGTGATATTGCTCATATATTATATTATATTATGCACTTTTGTCAGCAGTGTATATTGTACTCCTTTTTTTCCTTTTCTTTTTTTTTACTAGATTTCCATTACTAATGGCCTCATTCAATCATTTTGTTTCTGCGTATTTTACATGGCAATGATCTTTTCATGGTTTTTATTCTTTGAAACACTGTACATTTAAGATCCAGGCAGATTTCCTAAACAAACCTCTGCGCTGTAATTATCTATTTGGTCTTTTATGGCCCAGTATCACTGACAGACATAATAAAACTCACTCAGGCAACTAAAGGGAAACTCAGACCTTTTCACCCACAAAATTGACGTTTTTTTTTTTTTCTCCTGCAGCTGTTTACATTGATATGCGGCAACTTTCTCTCCCTCTCTGCTGAGTCAGCATTTCCAGTGTTTTGCTCTTAAAGAGATTCATTCTGACATAGGCTTGGGCGGTAATACGGTTATATACCGCGGGAAAAACAATGCACTTATATAGGAGACAAGTATTAAATATTAAAAGTTATTTGTTTAATGCCTAAAAATGCGTATGCATGATTGTCATCACGGGACAGTGTGGAGAAGAGAGAGAGAGAGGGGAGGTAAGATGTCGAGTCGCACACCAAGTGACCTGTTCTCGAAAAAGAACACAACCTCTGCAGTTTGGCAGTATTTTGGGTTTCGACCGATTAAGAAGGGAGACGTGGTAAATACGAACTAGAGGTCTGCATTCCCACTGCTGTACCGTGGAAGCTGCGGGACCTGACCAGATTTCTTACGGTGCAGAAAAAAATTTCCGAATAAAGCATGGGAGCGGTCGGTAACTCTGGTGTAATTTAAACGGGAGCGGGCCGGTCTACTCTTTTGCGATATTGATATACTTTTCGTCAGTTTCTTCTATTGTTAGTTATTCTTCCATATAAAGTTATTCAGTTTTAGTTGGAACTACAGTTTAGTTGACGTCTCCAGCAACTTTCAGTTCATGCAGAGGTGGTGCTTTAAAAAACATTCCAGTTTTGTGAAATAACGGCCCCAAAAAACAATAACATGCATCTGAAAGTGTTCTCTAATTTAAAATATATTCATTTTATTTTATTTAGTCTTTTATAGTTAAATGTTTCATACTGAACTTCAGAATATGTAACTCAAGAAATAAGCTTTTGAACTGGGGTCTAAATTATAAATGTGCCGTGTGCACAAAATGGGGGTGAAATTGTGTGTATGCCACTTGCAAAAAAGTTGTATTCTATACAAACAAAATTGACAGGTGAACAGCTGTGCACAACTGTAAGCAAACATATTTTACTTAAATATTGCCTTAATTTAACCACTTTAAAGGTGACCTATTCTGTCTCTTTTTACAAGATGTAAATTAAGTCTCTGTCTCGAGTGTGTGTGTGTGTGTGTGTGTGTGTGTGTGTGTGTGTGTGTGTGTGTGTGTGTGTGTGTGTGTGTGTGTGTGTGTATATATATGTAAAGATTCAGCTCAAAATACCTCAGATATAATGTTTTCTAACTCTTTGAACATGCCCCTTTTAGGCTTTGATCTTAATTGTGCCATTTTGGTGACTGTCACTTTAAATTTAAATGAGATTGTACTCTTTTTCAAAAGAGGGCAGAGCTACAGACACCTGTGTGTCAGTGTAGTGGCAGATTCAAAAACAAGACTAACGTCCTATGCTAATGAGGGAGAAATTGTCACTAATGGGCAGGGCTTTCTCGCTCTGACAAGTGTGATTGGTAGAATGTCAATTAAAGTGTTTCTGCAGACTGTTTATCAAGTGTGATTAAAAAAAAAAAAAAACATTTAATATGTTTTTAACATTAGAAGCGGCTTATATTCACACACTGCTGCCACACAACTGTGTTTAAACCCTTTAAATCATCACATGAGCCATAATAATTACTAAATAAGTAAAAATTTATTCTGCCATATGTTGCCTTTTAGAACGTTTCGACAAGTTTTATAAATCAAACTCCTGCTCTTTTACTCCTCTTAGGATGAATTCAAATAGGTTTAAGGATTGACCTTGAAATTGATAAATGTATTGAACTAATTTTTTTGGTGTACTGTCTCTTTAACTGGCATTGGCTGGTCTTTTGATGGCAGGCAACTGTTGATTCATCTGGTTAATGATTAGCTGGTTTGGGTGTGTGGATGTATGGTGTATTTGGGGGAAGACCAGACACTCTGTGATTGCACTTGGACTGAGGCGATTCCACATCCTCTTCCTGCTGTGGTCATGTGACAACAGATTGCGGAGCTGCGCTTTTATCTGCTCATATGTGAAAAAAATAGGGTTTCTTGCTCCGTTTGTGTTTACAGGTGGTAGATGATCAATGGATTTTCTCTACAGGTTTCAGGTCAGTCTTTGGCTGTTGTATTAAATGTCTTACCTGTTGATGAAGAACTGTCCTTGTGGTTCATGAAAGTTTCTCTGATATGAGTCATTTTTATACATGTCTCTTTCCATGATCAATGCTTAGCAAACAGTTTGAGGGTTAATTTCGCTAGGACGGTGGGTCTTGTTTTATCGATCTGAGTAAACATAGAAATGGGTGATTCTACAGGTTATCAGAGCTCACAAATCTGATTTAATATGTTAGTGTAACATTGCTGTCTAGTATTTTATTTGTAGATATATATATATAGAATTTTTTTTTTGTATAATTAGAATAGACAATATGTTAATCAAATATTTCAAAATTAATTGCATATGTTTGAATTGATTTTAAATAATTACAATATAATTTATTTAAATAGATGATCAAGAATATGTTATGTCATCTTGTACAAATATTTTAATATTGTTAATTCATTTTTCAGTGGTTCTCAGTAGGTAAAAGCCATTGATAATAAAATAAATATGAACTTATTGATGGAACAAAAATTCAGTTATTGAAGTTCTTCTGTTGTTGTCCATAGTTCAAACTTGAATTAGTTAATATTTGTTTTAAAAAGAATTAATTCTAATGTACAAGCTCCATTCCAACTTTCTTATGTAGGTAATTGCATTAATATTCAACTTCATTAACATTTTAAATTCCACTCAGATTTTTTTAAACCAATTTCTCTGGTGTGATTTGGGTTTCTGTCACCACTCTAAGCTATGTTTTTGTTGTTTGATGCAGAGGTTTTTTGTTTTAATGGACAAAAGGTCAACCTGGGCTTTACGATGCAAATTAAAGAGTTAATACCTGTAAAATTTGTATTACTATTGTTGTTGTTGTTGTTGTTGTTTTGAATTCTGACTGGTCTGTATTTGAAAACTAGAGATTCATATGGGCAAAATAAAAAGTATATTGTTTTATATTATCAGCTATCATTCATTTAGTGGTGTCACAAATTTGTTTACGATAATACTTCATAATTTATACGAGTGCAGTATTACATACATTATGGGAATGCAGACAGAAACATGAATAGCATTGCTAGAAAGTTACAATCTTGAAAGTATGATGTTTACACATGGCATTTTGTTTATTGATCATTTTTATGTTAATAATATAATAATGTATTCTATTTTAATCAGTCAATTGGTCATGAAGCTCTAAACGTGAGAAATATGATCATGAATGAGTACATTTTTGAGTGTATATACTTTAAAATATAAAAAATATATATATCATCACCTTAGAATTATAAGGTTCTATCTGACATTTTTGTCAATTTAGATTTTGACCTATTAAATGACAACTTATTTACGTTATGGGTTGTCTTTTTAATTTATTTACCCACATTTAATCTGCACTCACAGAGAAGCCACAGATTTTTTTAGCCCGTCATTTGAGTTTTTGTATTTACTTGTGTAAATGTATATTTATACTTATTTCAGTAATATTATTGACTAATATGTGAATGTTTATATTATTCCTGCGCAATGCAATTTGTAAAGTAATATTCTCTGTCTTTTAGTAGATATAGATTACACGAAAGACTTGCTTTGTTTGCCAAACAAGTGGATTTAATTGGACCTGCATTGTAAATAGGGCTGCAGGATTCTGGCTAAAATGAGAATCACGATTTTTTTTAAATCCTCTCGGTAGTAAACAAACAGTGCGTCAGTTCATGTGTAATTTTGTGGCTGTGAATACGTCTTCACATTAAGACAGAAAGGACAATTTGGCGTGAATTATACCTTATAAATGCAGTATGTGACACTTTTAACACTATTTGGAGTTGTCCACATTGCTGAACAAAGTATATAAAACAATGTAAAGATTTGGGCGACCGCCTTTGCACTTCTCTCCTGACCTTGAAAATATAATTGGCTATATCACAGAAAAGCTGGATTTAAGATCGAGTGTAGGGTTGAGTCGAGATCTTGATGTTTTTTCGATTAATCGTGCAGCCCTAATCGTAGACTTTAAACAAAAAACAAAACAAAACCTATTTTAAAGGGTTAATTCACCCAAAAACAAAAGTGGTGTCATCGTTTACTCACCCTTCAAACCATTATTTTTTCTTTCTTCTGTTGAGCACAAAAGAAGATGCTTTGAAAAATGCTGGAAACCAGTAACTATTGACTTCCAATTGTTTTTCCTACTATAAACGTCAGTGGTTACCGGTTTCCAACTTTCTTCAAAATATCTTCTTTATATAGTGTTCAGCAGAAGAAACTCAAAGGTCAATAGCGAACAGATTTTCATTTTTGATTGAAATATCACTTTAAGTTTTTAGCTACTCTCAAAACCATTTCGCATTAATTTGCTGATTATATTTTATTATCAATGTAAAAAAATTTTTTAAACAATTTTATACAGAAATGGCAAAAAATGTTTGCATATTCTGCCTGGCCTTTCTCAAATGACTTGTACAGTATGGTGATATGAGATTTTTGTAATATCGCACGGCCCTAAGCTGGAGCTTCAGGATGTGTCTTTGTGACTGCAGCTCTCCGTGTGTTTTGCTGAGTCAGTGGGATTTCACACACCTCTCAGATCTGGCCTCTAATCGCTCGGGCCGTACGCTCTAAAGAGGCTTTGCTTTGGCCTGCGGCTCTTCGTGGAAGCGCCAGCAGTGAGTCTTAGCCGCTCGAGGGCTCTTGTGGGACGTCAAGGGCTTTACTTTGGGTTCGGCCTGCTTTTCTTGTTGGCCTGAGCATTGTGGGTCACTGAGCATTGAATCTCTTCATATGTGTGCGACAATTTCTGGGCCAAGAGCCAAAACCTCAAGAGTGATTTCACTGCTGGTGAATGCCTTTCATGCGGGATGATATTGTCCACAAGGCTTTCATTCAGAACTTTTGATTTGTCACTTTTTGTCTTCTGGCGAGTTTGTTTAGCCAAAACCAGTAATGGCACCATTTCATTTGACTTTCTCCCATAGTTATTTGAATTTTTATTTTTTTATTTATTTTTTTTTTTCTGTTTTCTGCTTTAGTTTATACTATAAGGTGTTTTTAAAAGTAATTTAACAGTGTTGTTACAGTTATTTTGTTAATTAGTATTATTGTAAACCGAAAAATCAGGGTATCCGCGGGGTCTTAAAAGCTAAATTTTAGGCCTTAAAAAGTCTTTGACTGCCCACTCTACCAAATGGTTGACCATGTTTTTACTCTTTTAAATAATGACTGATAAAGTTATTTAAAGAATGACTGTTTTAAATGATGGTTACACACAGCATTGTTGATTTACAAAACAATCAAACAAACATAATCCTGTTGCACTACTACACTTTTTATTATTATTTTTTTTTTTATACAATAAAGCCAAAATCAAATCAAGAAGAAAACATATTAAATGAGAATCTGAAATTTTCAAAACGCTGGCAGCTAGCTCTCTGCAACTCTCACATGGTCACCCACTGAAGCCAAGTAGGGTTGCGCCCGCTCAGTACCTGGATGGGAGATCACATGGGAAAGCTAGGTTGCTGCCGGAAGTGGTGTTAGTGAGGCCAGCAGGGGGCGCCCACAACTTGCGGTCTGCGTGGGTCCTAATGCTCCAGTATAGTGAAGGGGACTCTATACTGCTTAGTGAGCACCATCTTTCGGATGAGACATTAAACTGAGGTCCTGACTCCGTGGTCGTTAAAAATCCCAGGATGTCCTTCGAAAAAGAGTAGGGGTTTAACCAATTTGCCCACTGGTCTCTGTCCATCATGGCCTCCTAACCCTCCCCACATTATGATGGATAATTCATTCCCCACAATATAATTCATCAGTCTGTCTCCTCTCCATCAATTAGATGGTGTGCGGTCTGGTGAAATATGGCTGTTGTCGCGTCATCCAGGTGGATGCTGCACACTGGTGGTGGATGAGGGGATCCCCCCCCCAGTGTGTAAAGTGATTTGAGTGTCCAGAAAAGCGCTATATATTTCATGGCACACTTTAAAAATAAATTAATTAATAAAACTAAATAAAAAGATGGTTTTAGTTTTCAGAAATGTTTTATTTTGAATATTTTTTACTACTTACACTTAATATTTTCAGATTTTTTTATAGTAAATGTATTAATTTCGGTACTTCACATATCAACCGTTTGGTAGAGGTTAATATTTTCAGAAATTATAGAATGTGTTGACAAAAAAATGCATTGAGTGTGTTAACTAACGACATTTTTACTCTATTTACCATAATGTTTTAATTACTTTCTTTACAGTAGCATTTGTTTAAAATGTCTCCATTTATTTACTGCTGAGAACACTGACACTGAAATTATTATTATTATTGTATTATTAAATGTATTATAATTTAATAATTTTTTTGATGGGGCAAGTCAAAATCTTTTCCAACTGGGATAGTCGAAAAACAAATCCCTAGCATTTAGCTTTGTCCAAGTCTAAAATTTCATTCATAATGCTCTTAAAAAGTCTTAAGTTTAATTTGGTGTAGCCTGTAGAAACCCTGGAAAAAATTAACTAATAATAATTATTATTATAACTAATAATAGGTATTTATAGTTCCTTTTCAAATATTTCCCAAGCATTGTATGATGGAGAGGATTTTGTTTCAGTGCATTTTTAATCATAATAGTTTTAATAACTAATTTCTAATAAGTTATTTATTTATTTTTTTGTCATGATGACAGTAAATAATATTTTACTAGATATTTTTCAAGATACTACTATTCAGATTAAAGTGACATTTGAATGCTTAACTAGGTGAATTAGGTTTACTAGGCAGGTTAGGGTAATTAGGCAAGTCATTGGACAATAATTGTTTGTTCTGTAGCTCATGGAAAAACATAATTTCTAGAGGGGGCTAATAATATTGTCCTTTTTTTTATGTTAAAACTGCATTTATTTAAGCCAAACTAAAATTAGAAGAAAGAAAAAAATTATAGGAAATACTGTGAAAATTTCCTTGCTATATTTGAAAGGAAAATATTTGAAAGAAATAAAATTTCACAGAAATGCTAATAAATTTGTCTTGAACTGCGTATCAGACTCAGTTTTAAACTCATTTAAGTAATATGTTAAATATTGATCTATTTATCCTTTAGTTGAACTCTAAAACTAAAATAACACTCTAAAATTAAAAATTGAAATGATTAAACAATACAAACATACAAACAACTCCTTTTGATTTTATCAGTAAGACAAAGTATATCTTTGATTGTAGTAATGATTGTATTGTAATTTTGTAAATTATTTTATTAAATGTCTGTAGTTTATTTCAGTATGTAAAAAAATAAGTTACACTTAACAATTTCCTGTACAGTAACTTACTAGCAACAGTTTGTCAATAACTTACTGTAAATCAATTACAACAAAAAATACTGTATTTACATTTGCAGCACTTGCATATATTGCCGTATATGTATTTACAGAATTACATGAATATATTTACTTTAAAATATATGCAGTAATTTTAACAATGCAACTTTAAAGTATAGCATTTTACTGTAGGACAGTTATGCACTGTTACAGTTCATATTACAGTTAAATACTGTGTCTTTTACAGAAATCATTAACGGTGTAAGAATAAATAATAAATGCTGCTTTTCCAACTACCTGAAACAACTTAAAAGATTTAGTATTTTGATTATTATATTATAACATTTATTCACAGTAACCCTCCTTTGTAAGTTCAGCCAAAGCACCAATAAACATAGGACTTTCAAGTATGTAATCTTTGTCCTGTGATGTTTCGAAGTGCAAATCGCCTTTGTGCATTGGGGGAAAGTTGCTGGTGTTACCGTATAAAACCAAAATTGACCAGTCTAGACCAACTGTTCTGAGCAAAACCAGTTAATCTGTTGTTCCCACATGCCAGTAAGAGTATTAAAGGCGCCCACGTAACATTTCATCACAGCAGATATGAAGCTTCGACGGTGCAGGATGACCATAATAACATGACGGACTTTCAGGAGAAGCTTTTGGAAAATGCTGAAGTGTGGCTGAGAAGATTTCTGTTGATCATTTTTTTTTCTACTGTAATTGTTTTAATTTTATTATTAATATTTATTTAGTCCGTGGAAAATTTAAATATGTTGTTTTTGTTCAATTTTTACAAGCATTTGCATAATTTTGTGAGCATCTGCTGATTCTGGCTTCATCTCAACATGGTAAGCTTGATTTATTTGGTGCACATTTAGGCCCTTGTTGGACTTAAAGGGGTAGTTCACCCTAAAATGGCAATTCTGTTGTCATTTAACCACCTTCAGAGCTGTTTCACATTCTTTTTTCCATTGAACACAAAAGAAGATATTTTGAGGAATGTTGGAAACCTGTAACCATTGACTTCCATTGTGTTTGTTTTTTTCAATCCGAGTTAATGGTTACAGATTTCAAACATTCTTCAAAATATCTTCTTTTATATTCAACAGAAGAAATGATCTCCTAATGCTTTGGAACTACTTTAGGGTGAGTAAATAGTACGTTTTAATTTTTGGGTGAACTATCTCTTTAAATCCATACCATATCGTATCATATAGCGCAATTTTGAAGCTGTAGCAGGAACATTACACTCAAAGTAGACTGGATGTGTAATCTGACCCCTCACCATGGTGGTGTGTTGCATCCATCATCCTAATGTGTAACAGAGGCTAGTGCTGTGCAGGTAAACCTCACTGCTCTGAACCCGAAAAGGTGTTCTATCGACAGACACTAGATGCCATGGTCGTTAGCCTTCTTGTTAGAGCAACTGACTCTCATGTGGAGAGTCACCGGTTTGATCCCTGCTCAGAGCAGGTTGGGTGGTATAGGACCAGAGGGGTTACAAATGCATTATTATATGCTCTGCTTAATGTGTGTAATGTAGCATGAGCTCTGCTGTCTCAAAGCAGGACTGATCTCGCTTGCTGAACATGCAAGAACAGGTCCAGATGAGATGATGATGATAATGCTCACATTGTTTGCATTTTTATTAGCTACAAACTTTCCCATGTAAAATTCTGAACAAAGTTTGTGTGTATTTGCATAAAGAGTGTTTGTTTTTTTTTAAATACATAATTAAATAGCTAGGTTTACAGTTGTATAAAGAGATGGTGCACCCAAAACTGAAGATTTACTCACCCTCAAGGCGTTCTAGGTTTCTTTCTTCTGTTGAACACAAAAGAAGACATTTTGAAGAATGCTGAAAACCTGTAACAGTTGGCTTCCATAGTATAAAAGTCAATGGTTACTAGTGATGGACGTTCGGATCATTTTACTGATTCAGACCTTTGAGTCACGTTCAGTGAGGTGAATGAATCTTTTTTTTATTCTTTGAGTAATTTCGTTCATTTTGCCAAAATATTATTAAAATGTTACGAGTTGCTTCCAAACTCATCTACAACTACACCAAATAAAATTCACCTTTCAAGTCTTCTGGTTTTTGAGTCGTTCGTTCATCACGTGACTGCATGTAAAGAGAGATCACTCAAACCCGAGGATTCGAGAAATGGATTTGTGGTATTCTGCATTTTCTTTTTAACAGTGTAATGAGATTTTGACTTGTATTTGCTTTTATATATTTGGATATTTGCTTTTTGCCATTACAGTAAATGCTTCAGTGATCTGTAAAGCCTTTAGTGTTTGCATTTGATTTACATTATGTCATGTTTCCTATTTCATTTAGAAAGACTGACTGCTTTAGAATGAAAATCAAGTGTGGTTGTATTTTTATTTGATTTATTTTATTTTTTGGAAAATTACTCCCTCTAGTGATCGTTTAAGGGCATTGTTAGCAGTGAAGTGAATTGTTTCTTCATAATAGCAAGATGCATACTCTTGAAATACTGTCAGGATTCAGGAACAGCCAACCACAGAAATAATGAACAAAAAACATGCAATTTGATTTCAGTTACTATATAATTATTAATTGCTATTAATATTTAAACATGTTTTATTTATTTACATTTACTAGTTTTATTTAAATAGATTAAAGTGAAAAGTGAATAAAATCTGTTTTTGGTTTGAAATTTTACAAAAAATTGTTCTTTTTCTTTGCTATTTTATTTTACCTTGGTGTGATTATTTTTATTTTTATTTTTTATTATTATTTTTAATGTTTTTATTTTTTTCAGGTTTTAATATTTTATCAGCTTTTATTATTTTATGAATAACAATACTAATAAAATACTACTACTACTACTACTACTACTACTAATAATAATAATAATAATAATAATAATAATTATTATTATTATTATTATTATAATAAAATATTATAATAATAATAATACAAATATTACTACTACTACTACTAATAATAATTATTATTATTATAAAATATAATAATAATAATAATAATAATAATAATAATAATAATACAAATATTATTACTACTACTACTACTACTACTACTAATAATAATAATAATAATAATAATAATAATAATAATAATAATAATAATAATTATAAATATAATAATAATAGTAATAATAAAAATATTATTACTACTACTACTACTACTAATAATAATTATTATTATAATAATTATAAAATATAATAATAATAGTAATAATACAAATACTACTACTACTACTACTACTACTACTACTACTACTAATAATAATAATTATAAAATATAATAGTAATAATACAAATACTACTACTACTACTACTACTACTACTACTACTAATAATAATAATAATAATTATAAAATATAATAATAATAATAATACAAATATTATTACTACTACTACTACTACTACTACTAATAATAATAATAATAATAATAATAATAATAATAATAATTATTATAAAATATAATAATACTATTAATAATACAATATTAATAATAATAATACAAATATTACAAATAATAATAATACAAATAATAGTAATAATACTAATAAAATACTATTACTACTACTACTACTACTACTACTAATAATAATAATTATAAAATATAATAATAATAATAGTAATAATACAAATATTACTACTACTACTACTACTACTACTACTACTACTAATAATAATAATAATAATAATTATAATTATAAAATATAATAATACTATTAATAATACAATATTAATAATACAAATATTACAAATAATAATAATACAAATAATAGTAATAATAATAATAATACTAATAAAATACTATTATTACTACTACTACTACTACTACTACTACTAATAATAATCATAGTAATAATAATAATACAAATAATAATTCATATTATTTATAAGCAAAATTTTGTAACACTCAAGGTCATTAACCAAAGTATCTATATGCAAGACATAAAAGAATATAAAAAAAATCATAAATATTAATCCAAATAAATGCAATTAGGAGATAGCATGTTTAAATAAATAATGTAATTTTGGGTCTTGATCTGTTTTTTTTCTTCTTCTTTTTTGGCCTAATCCTGTGCGTCCTCCTGCAGCCTGAGTCTTCATCCTCACCTGTCCGTGTGCCACAGAGGGAGGAAGAGGAGGAAGATGACCTGAACAAATCATTAGGGGTTCAGCGCTTCCAGCAGATCCTCAGTCCCACTGCCAGAGTTCCCGGCGATCAGCACCGCTCCTACAATGAAGAAGACTTTGAGTGTAAGTTCACAGCCCATATTTTTTGTTTTACTTAACTTTGACCCATTCCCAGTTCTATTTTTGTACCCCTACCCCTTCTCATTGGCTCTTGGAACAGTGTGAAGGTGAAGGGCTTTAAAATTTACCCCTAAAAAATTGGACACCACTACAGCACCTGCACATGTCATCGTATGTCATCGATCTCTTGCTTCATATAAGATCAGACGATCGCGACTGCTGTAGTTATTCCAGTATTGTTGTTTTTTGGTATTTATCTTTAGGAAATCATTGAAGGCAACTATATCATGTTATCATAATGATATAATGTGGCAATAAGCTCGTAACTATACTGTGCATTTACATCGTGGCCATAATTATCTATGTAAACACACAAAAAACAACATTAACATTATGGCAGACACTGTAAAAAGGTCATTCTCAGCCACTAGACTTTTCTGACAGGGTGTTCGAGTGTCATTGAGTGCTTTGTTGAGTCCTTCAACTGCTTTGTTGCAGTTCATTTTATTGCATTGCTCTGGATTCTGTTGCATTGGATTCTATTGTGTTGCATTTGTTTGCATTTAATTTGATTGCATTACTTTTGCTGCATTTTTATTATATTTTATTGCATTGTCACATTGCATTTTGTTGAATCGTTGCAATTGCATTTCATCGTTGAATAGTTTTTTGTTGCAGTTCATTGTATTGTATTGCATTGCATTTTACCTGCTTGCATTGTATTCTGTTCCATTGCATTTTTTTCCGTTTTATTGCATTGCACTGGATTCTATTGTATTGGATTCTATTGCTTTGAATTTACTTGCGTTTTATTTATTTATTTGCCTTTTGCTGCATTGCATTTTATGGCAATGCATTTTGTTGCATTGCATTGTTGCAGTTTTTTGCATTTTATCACATTGCACTGGACTCGGTTTCATTAAATTCTATTCCACCGTATTTGTTTGCATTTAATTGTATTTCATTACTTTTGCTGCATTGTATCTTATTGCATAATACTACCCTGCATTTCGTTGCATTGTACTGGATTGAATACTGTTGCAAATGCATTCCATTGCATTTCATTCTGTCAAATTGTTTGTTTTTCTTTTGCAGTTCATTTTATTGCATTGCATTTTATTTTATTGCATTACACTGGCTTGTGTTGCATTGGATTCTATTGCATTGCATCTGTTTGCATTTAATTTATATAACTGATTGCATTACTTTAGCTGTATTGCATTTTATTGCATTGCATTTTATAGCATTGGATTTTATTATTTTGCTGCATTGTTTCCTTGCAAAGTATTGCATTGCATTTTCTTGCATTGCATTGCATTGAATTCTTTTGCAAGTGTATTCCATTGCATTTAATCCTGTCGAAATGTATTTTGTTGCAGTTAATTTTATAGCGTTGCATTTTGCTTGGTTGCATTGCATTCAATTGCATTGCATTTTTTCTTTGCATTGGATTCTACTGCTTTGCAATTATTTTGATTGCATTACTTTTGCTGCATTGCTTTTAGTTGCATTGCATTTTAACTTTTTGTATTACTTTTATATTGCTTTATATTTTATTGCATGCCATTTTGTTTGCATTTAATTTTATTACATTACTTTTGCTGCATTGCATTTATTTTTTGCCTTGCATTTCATTAAATTACATTGCGCTGGATTCTGATGCATTGCATTTTATTCTATTGCATTGCATTCCTTTACATTCCATTTTATTGCATTCAGTTGCGTTAAATTAAATTGTGTTGTATATTATAGATTTAGAAAGATTAAAAACAAAAAAACACCAACATGAAGTTTAACTCCATTGCAATGACCTCCAGATCACCGTCAGTCCTCCCATCACATCCATCATCCTCTATCCAAACTCCCGGGAGACAACAGGAGGAAGAAGAGCGGGAGGAAGAGGAGACGGAGCAGCAGCAAAGCCCACAAAGTGTGTTCAAGCCCCAGCGGTGCTCTGGCCATCGAGGAAGGTGAAGATGAGGAGGAAGAGGAGGAAGAAGAGTCTGCAGAAAACCAGTGTGTCACTCCAGCACTGACAACAGACAATGAGAGAAAAGACAATGTTCAGGTAAACACTAAATGTCTTCAATAATGGTCAATTTAACTTTTTAAACATTCAAACACATTGTCCAACAAACACATACACAACAATTAACAATAAAAGAAATATTACAAATAATTCATAAAGTAATATAATTATTGATAAATACAATAAGTTAATAATAATAATAATAATAATAATAATAATAATAATAATAATAATAATAATAATAATAATAAATAAAATAACAAGATTTGTTTTAGCTGAAAATGCTTAAATAAAATCGATAAGTCAGCATTTTCCGACCCTTTAAGTCATGCAGGCAAAACAAAATGAATACCTGTTGCTCATGATGATACGTTTGAGATCTTAAGACTCTACATGAATAGTCTGTGCATTACAATATCTTATATTTTTCATTAATTCTGTCATTTCTCTCCGGTGTAGTTCTTTGTGTCAGATGATGACCCTCATGTTTCTACCACTGAGACGTCAGATCCTGTTCCAACAAGAGGAATATTGATTGTGCCGACGTCTGCGGTGTGTTCAGAGCCTCAGGACAGCACATCCACAGAGTGAGTCCTGCTCAAATCTGGATCATACATACTCTACACATTCACTGAAATATTATATATATATATTAACATATTAACATATATATATATATATATATGATTATAAATGATTAAGGAAATTCTATATTAAGCCAGCTTAATTTGAAGTATTTTATCATAAAATAAACCATAGTAAGGTGAATCGCGTGAAGCTGAGGTGGATCCTGGCCACTTTTTCACTACAGAAATCAAAATACAAGGAAAAAATAGACAAAATGTATTTCTTTTTTTATCATTTAATTATTTTATTAATCATATTTCATTTAAATATTATTAATAAAATGAAATTATATAATAATAGTTAATTATGTAATTTATTAATAATATTTAAATAAAAAAATATTAAATAAAAGTATTTAATTATTTTATTAATAATATTTCATTTAAAAAATGAACGTTTTTATTATTTGCTATTAATTAAATCTAATCAGGATTCACTGAGGTAGTAATTTAATTTCAGGTTTTTATTACATTGATTTAAATATGTTTTAGTAATCTATATTGTTGTACAGCTTTTTGTTTATTCATTTCTTTTATTTAATGTTTACAAAAATACAAAGGAAATCATGCAGATGCATTACATTAGTGAGAATGTAACTTGTTAAATCTTGAAAAAGAATCATGAAAATAATGACACTGTCTTAATGAATATTAATGAGTTAACAGTTCTATGGATATTAATTAATCAATTAATATGGTAACACTTTAGTGTTTTAAGTAAAAACTCACACCATTTACTACTAGCTTCTTACCTGCCTACTATTAAGATATCAACTATTTATTAGCACTGATAATGTTTGATCTTATTTTACATCCCTAATCATACCTAAACCCAGCTAATAACTTTTAATAAGCAGCTAATTAATAGTTTGAACTAAAAGTGTTGGTTAATGGTTTGTTAAATTATTTATTTTTAGGTTTTTTAAATGTATTTATTTATTTATATATCTTAGATTTCAAATTTCGTTTATTAAAAAAATATATTATTATTAATATTATTATTTATTTATTTGTTTGTTTGTTTTTTTTGCAGTTTCCAAATGTACATAGATGTATGATTAGTAGTGTTTTCCACAATGGAAACACATAAAACAAATCTAGGAATCCAGAAAATTGTAGAGAAAAAAATAAGTGAACCATGAATATTTATGAATGATAAGAAAAACATTTTTTATTATTTATGCAGTTGTGCGTTTCATAATTTTTCCTGTGAAATATGACCTGAACATGTGCTTTTGTTTAGCTTGGAAACTATGTTTGTAGTGTTCTCTTTGAAGGAGAAGTTGCCATCTCATTGTCGACATTTTCAGTTTTGTTATGCGCTCTTCTGAAATACTGGTTGTATCCAGTGTTTCTGGTGGTTTACTGTAAACCGAACGAGTGTCTGTCAGTGTTCACACACATATATATACACACGCACGCACGCACACGCGCACACACACACACACAACCTGTTGGTTTCCCAGTGCCAGTTATTTAAAAGAGCAGCAGGGCATCAGCTCTCCATCAGCACTGTCTCCATCATTCAGCCGTAAACACCAGTAACCTTATAAAGCGCTCACCGTCCCTTTCCTCTTTACATCTCTCTACATACACTGACTTCTGGTCTCCAGTGAACTGAAGTGAACAATGACAGGGACATTTAATTTCTACTGTTTTAGCTTTAAAAACACTCAGGATAAACTGCAGGTAAGATTTTTTTTTGGATTCTGTGTTTTAAAATTGATTGCACATTTCTTATTTTTTCTGTATGGTGTTAAAGTGGTATTAAATGTATTTTATGAAGTGTTTGTGTGTGTGTGTGTGTGTGTGTGTGTGTGTGTGTGTGTGTGTGTATATGTATACAGAATATAAACCTGTAGTTTCTGTTGAAGATCCATCATTTGAACCATGTTAGTTATAATGCAAAATGTCCATAAAGATGCTCTAAACGGGGTGGAGTAACAACTTCTATAGAGTAGAACACCATCATTTCTTAGTGCAAATTATATTGTTTTACACACACGGGCATTTAAAAAAAATCCAATATTAGCTTTGGTAAAAACATGCACTAGTTTTCCATATTAATTGAAATATATGCAAATGGAACATATAGGGTTCATATTTACAATTATTATTGAGAATATTGGATATTCTATTCTAAAACATAAAATCACTTACAAAAGCTAACACGTATTCAAATCTCATATATAAATCACATAAATAAATAATGGGGCTATTTATTAAGAAATGAAAGTTTATATTTATTATTTATTAAGAAATGAAAAAAAAAATCCTACTTTGATAATAATAATAATAATAATAATAATAACTATCATGATGACGATTATTATTAAGTTGGATATTGTTTATTAATTAATTTTTTTATTTTTTTTAAGTCTACTTTTACAATTTGACACATGCAAATCACTGCAGAAATGTTCTAACCAACAGGCCCATGTCATATACAGTACAGGTAATGTAAATTCCGCTTTTAAATAATAGATCACCTATAGCTTTCATCATGAGCCATGGCTGTGGTCCAAATGACACAAATGTTTTCAAAGTGCACTTCGAAGGGAGCGCAATTGTAAACATGAAGATCGCTAAAACGGAACTGTAACAATACTTTGAAAGCAAATTACACCTAAGAGAGATGACTTTAATGCTTTAAAAAAAAAAAAAATTCCAAGTTTAAATGTTAGAATGTTTTAAATGAATAGGGCGTAATGGGGATAACTGGGAATAGAACACAGCCAGGAACTATGTTTCTAACTACACCTTCAGAGATGAAGTTGCAAGCATAGAAGTTTGTGACGCAGTTTGCGAATGTTAGTTGGAAAGATGGATTTGGGAAACGCCAAATCAATGAACTATGTTTGTAATGACGCAACTTGCGAACTTAGTTGGCTAACGATGGTTTTCTGAAACGCACCTCTGGCAAGTAAAATAATATTGTCTTTGCCTTACAGTAAGGTAATTTTTCTTATCCAACCGGCAGATTATTCAGCTTGTTTTAAGGAAAAACCCACTTAAAATTTGACTTATTTCTGGAAAAAATATAAGTGAAAGTAAGAAAAGCAATTTTGGCAATGTAGTTGTCCTATTATTTCTTTCTTTTCTAGACAAGTAAAAATAGTGTCCTGTTTTCAGAAACAATATGTCAAAATTAGGTGAGTTTTTCCTTAAAACAAGCAAATTAAGCTGCCAATGGGGTAAGCAAAATAATCTCCTTTCAAAGCAAGATGATATTTTTGCTTGTCTAGAAAAAGCTTCTTGATTTTTAAGAGTTTTTAGATAGTTGGACTAAAAACAAGACAAAATCTTGAAGAGCATTTTTTCAATGTGATGAAAAATTCACCTACTGTACATTATTATCATCATCATTCATTTTCCTTCGATCTAGTTTTTATTTCAAGTTTGCCACAGCGGAATGAATCTTCCACTCAGCATATGTTTTATGCAGTGGATGCCCCTTCAGCTGCAACCTAATGTTGAGAAAAGAACATCATACATTTTTTTTTTAATTATTATATTATTTTTTCTTCTGGTAGAGCGTCTGAAGCGGCTCCTGTGTCCCCGAGCGCTGCTGACCACGGCTCTATTCCCCGTGTGTCGAGTCGCAGCTACGACCTGCAGGAAAGAAGGCGAACAGGCAATATGACAGGGACAGAACAGGCCAAATACCAGCGCATTCCCACTGATGAATACGAGGCACGCACCCTCGCCTCCGCCGACCTGGATGGCATTAAAAGTGAGTTTCTACACATGGGCACGCACTGTTTGATCACTAGTGTCACAACTGATTTCACCTGGTGCTAAATTGACATTTCACCCAGTCACTTACTATCTTTCAGCTTAGTCCCTGATTTATCAGGTGTCGCCACAGCGGAATGAACCACCAATTACTCTGCCATATATTTTTATGCAGTGGACGCCCTTCCAGTTGCGTCGACAGTTCACCCAAAACTGAAAATCCTGCCATTTTTACTCACACTCCACTTGTTCCAAACCTGTTTGAGTTTCTTTCTTCTGGTAAATATAAAGGAAGATATTTTGAAGAATGCTGGAAAAAAACAACTATTGACTTCCATAGAATTGTTTTCCTATTAGGGATGTCAATAGCTGCTTTTTTTTTTTTTCAACATTCTTCAAAATGTCTTGTTTTGTGTTGAACAGACGGAAAAAATTCATAACAACTTGAGTGTCAGTAAATGGTGAGGTCATTGTTATTTTGAGTGAACTGTCCCTTTAAGATGCATTCAGCGCAGTTATATTGGCCACCAGTGTTCAAATTTCATTAAGAGCCTTCCTTCCTGTGATGTCATCACTTTCAGAGAAATGAATACTGTTCATTTTACAAGAACATATTAAAGCATAGGTCTCAAACTCGATCCAACTCCAGCTCCAATGTAGCTCCAACTCTAATTAAGCACACCTGATTGAACTAATCAAGGTGTTCAAGAGTACTAGAGACTAGTAAGCAGGTGTGAGTTGGAGCTAAACTGTGCAGAGCTGTGGCCCTAAAGGAAATGAGTTTGAGAGCGTTGTATTAAAGGGATAGTTTACCCAAATATGAAAACTTCCTAGTAATGTGCTCGCCCTCAGGTCATCCAAGATGTAGATGTAGTTTTTTTTTTTTAGTAGAAGATTAAATAAGCTTAGTCTGTAGTCCTTTGTGTTTTAATATAATGGCTGTCAATGGTTACCGGTTTATTTAATTAAAAAGAAATAAAATAAAAATAAATGCATACAAATGAGTCAACTCTGGAGCCACGTGGATTGTTTTGGACTTGTTTGTATGTGTTTGTTTTTAATTTTGAAAATTGATTTATTTTAATTTGATTAAAATCACTGATTCGGCTAAAATTGTCTTTAATGTCCTAATGAAGAAAATCAAGTCACCTACATCTTTAATTAATTTACTGTACAATATAATATTCGGTTGAACTGTCTCTTTTTTAATTGATCAAAACTGAAAGTAAAGATGTTTGTAAGGTTACAAAAGACCATTTCAAATAAATGCATATTAAATTTAGATCTTTAATAAATCTTAAAATAGTATTAAAAAATTAAGTATTAAATTAAAGTATTAAAAATTAAGCTGGACAGCTTTTTAAAACATTTATAATATTAATGATTTCTTGATAGCAGCATATTAAAATGATTTCTGAAGTATCATCAGACACCACAAACTAGATGAAAATTTAGCTTTCCATCTCAGCATTAACTTACATTTTAAAATGCATTTAAATAGAAAACCGCTAAATAATAACATACATTTAAAAAAATGCATATTTAACTGCATTTATTATCAATAAATTTCACTTATAGGCATTAAACTGACACCAATTTAGTAGTTTTAGTTCATTCTTGTTTTGTCTAGTTTCACTCTATTCAATTAGAAATCAAGCGCAGGTCCATGACGCAGACTTCTGGGATTGCAACATGTACAAGTCAAGAGTTTCCACAATTTTCTTGGTCTCTCGGGTGATTTGTCCTAAGCACCCCTCTATACTTCACAGCAAGAGCCTTTTGTGGCGCAGCAGAGCAAACCTTTATCAGACTTCAGCTGTATATCAGCAGCTTCTCTAATGTTCCCCATCAGCTTGCACTAATGAATCTGAGAAAGCCTCATCCGCTGGCATACGCTCCACACAGTTGCTGATTACCTGTGGATGTTACAACACCAATTTACAGAAAAACTTGTTTAAAGGGACTATTTATATGCATTTTCTTTTATATATACAATTGAATTCAGAATTATTGACCCTCAGGTTAAATTTTAACTTATGTTTTTTCCCCAATTTCTGTTTATGGGGAGAAGATTTTTAACACATTTCTAAACATATGTTTTAATAACTATTTTATTTTCGATAGTCAACAGAACAAACCATCATTATACAATAACTTGCCTAATTACTCTAACCTAATTAACCTAGTTAAGCCTTTAAATGTCACTTTAAGCTGTATAGAAGTGTCTTGAAAAATATCTAGTCAAATATTATTTACTGTCATCATGGCAAAGATAAAATAAATCAGTTATTAGAAATGTGTTATTAAAAATATTATGTGTAGAAATGTGTTAAAAAAAAAATCTTCTCTCCGTTAAACAGAAATTCAGGGAAAAAAATAAACAGGCGGGCCAATAATTCAGGAGGGCTTATAATTCTGATTTCAACTGTATAGATGTTCTGTAGACAATCGAATGCTTAGTAATAATAATAATAATAATAATAATAATATTAATGCTTAATAATCTTGACCTTAAAATGGTTTAAAAAATGTATACCGGATTTTATTCCAGCCAAAATAAAACAAATACGACTTTTTCTCCATAAGAAAAAAATATGATCAGAAGTCTATTTATATATTTTTTTCCAATACTTCTCAAGTGATTCTCAAGCAATTTTTTTTATTTTTACAGTATTTCCTATTATATTTTTGTTCTGGAGTAATTTATTAGCCTCCTTTAACAAATTCTGTTTTTGATTGGCTACTGAACACACCACTGTTGTCCAGTGAAATTACCCTAACTTGACTAACTAACCAAATTAACCTTGTTAAGTCTTTAAATTGCATTGTGTGAATTATTCCTAGCCATTTTTACTCACACACGCACTGAATCGCTGACCCAAAAACTGACTTTACGAAGTGTAAATCATTGTAATGTTGTCTGAATGAGAGAACAGAATAATTTTCAGATAATTGTGAAGTAAATATTCTAGCCTGCATGACTGGTTACTCAAAAGTCTTATTCAGGCCCATTCACTGTGTTTTTTTTGGACCTTATTTCAGCTACTCTTTTCAAACTTACTAACAACGCATAATATTTTAAAAATAAAAATCACAAGAATGTACATCAATATTTCTCACATATTATTGTAGCACAGTTTGTACGGAATACAAAAAATACCTATTGGCCAATACTATGTAAAAAGTAGCTGCAATAATTCGGTGCATGTCAAAACATCTTAAGGGCCCCAAAATCACCTCAGACCCCAGAGGGTAAGGCTGAATACTAATATTTAGAAAAATATCTAGTAAAATATTACATTTACATGTGAAAACATCACTATGGAGCGAAAATGACTTGTGTATTTTATTACATGTTTTTTGGATGAAAGACATTTTCTAGATGTCCTCGCTGCAGTCTGTAGCACGATGGCCTAGTCCAGTTCATGGAGGACATTGTAATGCACGTGCTTCTGTGACAGTTGGAGGAGGTGTTAATAACTTTGACGGTTGGGTTTAGGGTTGGAGTTTAGATGTTTATAACGTGCATATTAATGTGTAATTTATTAATTAATATAAATGATTGAGCAACAATCGCTCACGTCCACATCCACTACATATTGGACATGGTTCAGTTTGTCAACAAGTTGCTGTTGGAATCAAAAGTGAAAGGTTGTGTGGGAAAAAGGATTTGGCCTCTTTTCTTGATTGGAGTTTGTTTCTAAACTCATCCCAGTCAGTCGAATGTCCTTCAGTTTCTTCACTGACCTTTTTTTTTTTTTTTTAATAGCCTGCAGTGTCTGGCTACGGGCCCGTCTTGTAATTTTACCCTGATGAGCTTTGTGTTATGAACAAAAGCGATGACCTTCCCCTCAACCCTGCCAGTGAGATTTTACCCAATGAGTGTTGGTCATTCCCTTGATTTGAGTAATGCACAGCACTCTGGGAGAAATGTTTCAGCATATTAGATTGATTTCTGAAAGATCACATGACCCTGTAAAATGGAGAAATGAAGCTGAAAACTCAGAATTGCGTCACAGGAATAAATGACACATTTAAAACGCTTTTTTTTTTTTTTTTTAAGTTTCACAATATTGCTGCTTTTACTGGATTTTATTAGCATACAGCCACAGAGAGCCACTTTTCCTCTAATGTTAGTATTTGTTCCCCTGTTTGATTTGTTTTTTGAGGATTAAATAATACAGTTCTAGGAGCTTTTTATTTTGCAACCCAGAACATTGTGAATAGGTTGTTTTTATATAACCTAAAAATAACTTTCATTCAATGTTCTTGAAATGTTTTGCATAATCCAAAAATTACAGATCATTTTAAATTACGTTTTCTGCTTTTATTAAGATACATTTTCTAACCAAAATAAAATCTTTAAAAACAATATTTTAAGGATCTAACAACAAACATTTGCAGAAATGAGAACCAAAAATTGTTAGCTGGATTTTCATCTATTTTATAATGAATTTTATTAGTGCATGGGTGTTTCCAAATAAAATGAACTATGCTGTTATTATATCAGGACATTCATGTGTGAACAATAAAGGTGTTTTTATTGTTTCGCTCCTCCAGGTCATCGTTTTGAAGATGTTCCTGGAGTACGTCGACACCTGGTCAGGAAAAGCACGAAGGGTCAAATGGTTCACATCAGTAAAGATCACAAAGAGCGCAGCACTCGCTCTCGCAAACTGGACCGGACACCGCACGAGGTGAGACTGAGGCTGGATTATTGGTTGATTTTACTTGATATTGGATGACATCGGATGATTACTTGAAGTTAGGTTGAAAATATATTTATAAAATTTGAATATAAGGTTTCCAAAGTCATGGAAAAACAAACAATATATACACGCACTTTATTTATTTATTTATTATTATTTTTTTTTTAATTTATTTATTTGTCTCACTTGTTATATGTTCTGAAAAGAATCAATAAAATTAAGTAAATAAATAAAAAAATTATAATAATAATATCTTGACAATTTAGATGCAAATAATTATGTTCAACTTTCTCTTTTGTTTAGTTATAGTTTATTTATATAACTGTAAAATAAATATTTTAAAAATATATATAAATATAAAAATATATTAAAGTTTTTCTATTTACATTTTATTTAATAGTCTTAACATTTATTTATTTATTTTTATTCGTTTATTTATTTATTTTTTTATTTTTACCGTTTATTTTTAACCAGCAAAAGCTCTTGAAATGTGTAATATCTTTTTCATGAGTGTCCTGGATAAACACTCAATAAACATGGCAAATCTAAATAAATCAATACAATCAAATTTATAAACCATATAATTGTACCACCAAAACTTATACAAGCTCCAAATAAAATATGTAAATTATTTTAAAGCATAATAAATTTGTATCTAATAAAAAGCATAAGATTCTTTAATAGTTTAAGAGGAATATAAATTATACAAAAATTCATAGAGCAAATAACTTAACATTGAACTCAAAAAGATGATTAAATGTAACTCATGCAATAAATAAAAATGCATATCTACCTAAGGGTACTATAGTGACTGAAGTCGCTGATCCAAAATCCCTTTGGATTTTGATTTTATTTCTCAAGCAACCGGTGTTGTTAATTGATAGTCGTCTAAATTAATCGACAACATTAATAAATCAACAAAAAATTCTGATCTTGTAATTTGATCACCATATAGTGTGTGAAAATTCTCATTTAAGCTCTAACCAAATATTTAGTGCTAGTGTTTTACCACCATTCCCTCTGGCTGGGAGTTTAGCTTTAAAATCTCAAATAACCCCAAGTATAGCTGCAATAAATTCCCAATAGTTTTAGTCCTTTTCCCAGACTGAATCTGACTTTCCGCAATCCCACTTTTATTTATAACAAGCCCTCTGTCCCTCACACCAAATAAAAGGAGGATTTCAGGAGGCAGAAGCCAATTAAAAATGAATGAACTTCTTCCCTTTCACACACCTAAGAATAAAGAAATAATCACCTCGAGTAACCCAACACCGCGAGCCTTCAGAGTCAGCCATGTTTTATTAATCTCCGCCTAGACAGGTAAACCAGCCAGATCTTCAAGTAAATTAGTGTAATCATGGAGCCTTTTACTACGAATACAACTACAGAGAATGTTCAGAGTGTTACCTGACGTCTCGTCGCTCAGTCCCAATCCGCTATTCGGACAAACGGGATGGTCCTTTTAGACTTTTCCAGAAGACTTGCTCAACAGCAGAAGGTCAGAAATGCACTGCAAAAATACTTTTCTTTCTAAATATATATTTTTTAATATATGTATGTCTTGTTTCTGGTCCAAATATCTGAAATTTGTTACACCAATATGCGTTTTTAGACAAACAAAAAAATATTATCTTGTTTTAAGAAATAATATGTCAAAATAAAAATTTTCCTTTAAATAAGCTAAATAATCTGCCAATGGGGTAAGGAAAATATTGTATGCACTAGAAAAAATTATATGATCAATAAGTCATGACAACATATGTTTTTAGTTAATTGTAGCTAAGTTAATCCAACTTAATTTCATGAGTTATGCAAGCTGTTTTAGGTCAGTTTAATACAATTTAAGTTCAAATGACTCAAGGTTAATTTGATTCAGCTTAAATTAAAGCTTTTAAAAAATGTTCAGCCTTTTAAGGCAACCAATATTTTTTACTTTGTATTACTTTGGCTTATTTGAAAGAAAAACTCACTTAATTTTGTCATGTGATTCAGACTTTTTTTGTTTACAATTGAAAAGTTTATTCGTTTAGAACTTGTAACTCTACGTTTTTTATCTTCACAGTAAAAAGTTTGTTTCAATTTAGATTCTTTTTCCTCGCATTTTTTGCATTGATATCCTGAAACTATTTATTTATTTATTTATTTATTTATTTATTTATTTATTTTCAACGATTCTCAATTTAGTGTATGTCTCTGAATTCTTACTATTTTTATCAGAATTTGGACTAGGGCTGCATGATATTGGCAAAAACTGACAATGACTACGTTTATATGGACGTCAGTAATTGAATTATTTGCTTTAATCTGAATAAGACAATAATAGGATTAAGGTGTTTACATGAGTTGCTGTTTGAATGTTCCTTTCATGATCTCATTTTACATGTTATAGCACATAATTCGATTAACGTCATTGCGTCACCATGCTATCCACATTTCCTCCAGAGTTTCGTGTAATTTCTGGTGTTTTATTTTTAATTTGTCAACAATAATAAAAGTAGCATACTCCACATGTCTTAATTCGATTTCTGTTTAGTTCGATTATGACTTTAGTCAGATTAAGATCATCAAAAATCTCTGTTTACATGGTAGACTCTTAGAGTACTGTCTTAATTGTATTAAAATCAGATTATTGGTGTCCATGTAAACATACTCACTGTGATATTTTGTTTTTCTGCAAAATGTATAATATAATATATACAATTTATATACAATGTATATACAATATATAATATATATAATTTCCTGAGATGATTTAAATAAATCTATTTGGGAAGAATTCCTAATTTTATATTGATCGGGTGTCAGACATAAATACATTAGAACAAACATACACGACTGCACAAATGAAATAGACAGTGCTTTATTGTTTTCTTAAGAGTCTAACAGAATTGATGTGCAGTAATAAAAGAATCAAATGTAAAATAACACAGCATATCAACATTTGATGTGGGTCAAAACCACTGCAAAAATCAAAGTTGTCCTAAGACTATTCAACCCATTCTTATTTTCATAAACCTTTTATGATTGACTTCAAATGTTGACTACTGTCCTCATTGTACAAATCAGGGATGCCCAAACTTTTTTTAGATTGAGTAATTTGTAGATAGAGACAAAACATAAACTCTAGCTATTTTACTCTCTCAACTTGAAGCTGTTTTGGTGTTAAGTGTTCATGCATTAAAATAATGACTTTTTTGGGAAGATCAAACCAATGTCAGCTTGCTTTGTGCTCTAAATTTTTGGTTTATTTATTGCATTAGCTACTTTACCTTGATGAATTTATTGTGGATTTTATAGATTTTTTTAATTTATTTATTTTTTTATTGCTTGCTTTCTCAGGTGTTCGTGGAGCTCAATGAGTTGATCATGGATAAGAACCAGGAGATGCAGTGGAGAGAAACCGCACGCTGGATTAAGTTTGAAGAGGATGTGGAGGAGGAGACGGACCGCTGGGGGAAACCACACGTGGCCTCGCTGTCGTTTCGCAGCCTGCTGGAGCTCAGGAAAACCATCGCTCATGGTGAGACAGTGACATTACCTCTTTTGCACAATAACTTGCACTATATTGTTAGGAAAATAAAATGAAAGGACACAATTATCAAGTTTTTTTTTTGGGGGGGGGGGGGGGGCAGGGGGCAGCTTAATTGATTTATGTTCAATCCTTATAAATTTGTAAAAAGAAATAACAAGTTAACTTAATCCTCTTGTTGCCTCTTTTGCACAATATCTTGCACTATATTGTTCTGTATTATGTAAAAGATACACTCTAAAAATTATGTTTGTGTTAAATGTTTGTGTAAAATGAGCTGAAAAAACACATTTATTGATTTATTTATTGATTTATTGATTGATTTATTTATTTATTTGGGGGTGAGGGGGGCAACTTAGTTGTGTAAAAGACACAACATTTTGTTACACTGTATGTCCACACATGTAGAGGAATGACAACAAAGATGAACATAAACTTGATGTGTGGAGAGCCACAAACGTCAGGTTTCCACTATACAATATATTGGTCACTTTATAATAAGGTTTCACTAGTTAATGTACAGTATTTATTAACATGAGTCAAAAATGAACAGTGCTTGTAGTATTTATTAATCTTAGTTCACAATTTACTAGAACATTATGAAATGCAAATTCATGCTTGTTAACGTTAGTTAATGTGCTGTGAGTTAATGTAAACTAACAATAAATGATCTTATTATCATTAACAAATAACAAAGATTATTTAAATACTGTAATAAATATATTGTACATTGTTTATTCATTTAAGTAAATATATTATTTAACATTAACTATAATACAACCTTATTTTAAATATTACAGTATTTCTTTATACTTTAAATTTTTTTCATTTTTCTTTCATAAGGATGTTTATTGGGAATATACATAACATTATGTAGGATGAAGTACAAAGAATATCAGGAGATAGCTTTTTTTTTTTACACACTTTGGAAAATTAATTACAATAAACAACCCCCACCCCCAATTTTTTTTTATTCAAGTTTAGTAAATTTTTCATTTTGTAGCATTTTTATACAGTATGTATCACTTTAATCGTTATAATTAAATTCCCCTTGTTCTCTGAATCCTCTTCTTTTAGGGGCTGTGCTTTTGGACCTGGATCAGAAAACCTTACCTGGCATTTCTCATCAGGTGGTGGAGCAGATGATCATCTCAGACCAGATCAAAGCTGAGGACCGAGCAAATGTCCTCCGCGCGCTCCTGCTCAAGCACAGGTACAGCTCCTGGCACAAATCACAAGCCAAAATACTGATTTTTAGTGATGCAACCGTCTCAAGTTGTTATTATTATTTTTTGATTCCGAATGCTGACTTTATTGGCATGTACACTCGCCGGCACTTTATTAGGTACACCTTACTAGTACTGGGTTGGACCCCCTTTTGCCTTCAGAACCTTAATCCTTCGTGGCATAGATTCAACAAGGTACTGGAAATATTCCCCTTTTTTTTGGTCCATATTGTCATGATCGCATCACACAGTTGCAGCAGATTTGTTGGCTGCACATCCATGATGATCCCAACGGTGCTCTATTGGATTGAGAACTGGTGACTGTCGAGGCCATTTGAGTACAGTGAATTCATTGTCATGTTCATGAAACCAGTCTGAGATTTTTCACGCTTTATGGCATGGTGTTATCCTGCTGGAGGTAGCCATCAGAAAATGGGTACACTGTGGTCATAAAGGGATGGACATGGTCAGCAACAATACTCGAATAGGCTGTGGCGTTGACACAATGCTCAGTTGGTACTAATAGACCCAAAGTGTGTCAAGAAAATATCCCCCATACCATTACACCACCATCACCAGCTTGAACCATTGATACAAGGCAGGATGGATCCATGCTTTCATGTTGTTGACGCCAAATTCTGACCATACCATCTGAATGTGGCAGCAGAAATTGAGACTCATCAGACCAGGCAATGTTTTTCCAATCTCCTGTTGTCCAATTTTGGTGAGCCTGTGTGAATTGTAGCCTCAGTTTCCTGTTCTTAGCTGACAGGAGTGGCACCCGGTGTGGTCTTCTGCTGCTGTAGCCCATCTGCCTCAAGGTTTGACTTGTGCGTTCAGAGATGCTCTTCTGCAGACCATCTAAATATTAAACAGCACTTGAGAAATATTTGATAATGAATGGCATTTTAAATACATTTACTAATAATTTTGTCTTCAACTCTGTATTGTGTTTTCCAAAGTGAGCCAAATGGAAAAAGTGCATTTGGACCGTTAAAACCACCAAATTCCAATTCAGTTAATCAAATTCCATCTCTACGAAATGTCCACTTTTGAAACCTCATGCAAAAACATGATTTATTAGATTTACTAAAGTTTTAAGGTAAGTGTTTGCAAACAATTTATATGGGCTGAATTTGAGACAAAGTGGAACATTACTAAATTTAAATTTGTTTGTTTCAATTCAGCCCATATAAATTGTTTGCAAACACTTACCTTCAATTGCTAATCGAGTCAATCTTTTTATTTATTTATGTATTTATTTTAAACTTTTTTTATACATTTATTTATTTTTTTGAGTGTATGATTGTCCTGTATCTAATGCTCTCGGCCTGCCATCCCGCCACCTGCTTTTACTATATATGTAGATCTACCCACGATCCCTCGCAATCTCTGCTTGTGTCTCTGACCCGCTTCCTCCCCTGCTCTCCTTCCCTCAGTCACCCGAGCGATGAGAAAGAGCACATCACCTCCTTCCCCAGAAACATCTCTGCAGCCAGCCTGGGCTCTTTGATCAGCCACCACCAGAGCAGCTCCAACCATCTGACCATCCCCGAGGCCTCCGTCATGGAGCCGCTCATGGGCTCCAGCAGGGCCAGTCAGGACAGCACCGTCCACATCGACATCGACAAGAACGAGGTAATCTGATGGAAGAAGAGCGATGAGGAATTATGAGGTCCCTCGCTATAACGTGGTTTAAAATGTATATCAAAAATGTTTAACTAAGTTAATTAAACTCTTTAAAACGTATTTTTAAAAAATCAACAACAACAAAACAAGCAGTTAGACTCAAACTAAACGAAAACATTTTCCATTGGTCATATTTGTCTACTTGAGCTACATACAGTATCTATCTTTCTATCTCTATATAGTAAAATATTATGTTATTTACTGTGTTCTTAGTAGTGAAAGAAATGTAAAAATTTTTAGGTGATATATACTAAAGAATACAACTAAATTAATCATTTATTGTCTTGGTATATTTTGCTAAAAATGTATTTTGCTCCTTTGGTCTGCATCACAGGCTCCATCGTTCAACATGTGGATATCACAAATTGCTACATGGCTACCATTAGAAAATCTTACCTATGACAAACATAAATCTGACAGATTCTAGGCAATTTGGTCTCCCCTTTGGGAATACATAAAAGAGCTGTCTATCTATCTGTCTGTCCGTCCATCCATCCATCCATCCATCCATCCATTTATCCTATATAGTAAATACTATATTAGCGCTTTGGGTTTCAGAAAAGTGCTTTACAAATAAAATGCAATATTATTGTATTATAGGGTAACACTTTATTTTGATGGTTCATTTGAGTATTAGTAGACTGTCTGCTTAATATGTGCTGATACTGCTCCTTCAACAGACATTTAACTGGCTATAAGAAACTTTTCAAGTACATGTCAACTTACACTGTGAGAATTAGTTGGCATGTAGATGCAACGTAACTTAATTCAACAAACATCAAAATAAAGTGTGACCTATTATACACTACTAGTCAGAAACATTGAAAATTCCATTTTTATTCACAGCTGTATCTCTTTAAATCTTGTTTAGTTTTATTTCACTGTGTGTTCTTCGCAGAAAGACTCTGCTACACCTATAGGCATGCACAGATCCAAATCCAAACATGAACTTAAGCTTCTGGAGAAAATCCCGGAAAACGCTGAAGCCACTGTTGTACTCGTTGGTAAGCAGTTATAATCTGATGTGAAGGAATTGAGCTGGAATTGATTGGAATTTATTTGTCATGGAGTATCAGGGATTTATTTATTTATTTTTTGTCACTTAAAATTTTAAATGTTCTTTTGTCTATATCTTTTTTGCTCCCGCTTGCATCAGAAAATAAAAACAATGTGCTTACTGTGTTCATAATGTATCGTAGAACACTTCTGGTGCTCTTCAGGTGGGATACATAAGAAATTAATAACAGATGTAATTACATGCAGGTATTTTCATGAAAAATGAATTAATTTACATGCGTGGATTGTAACAAAAGATTAATTTCAGTGTAAGTACATTAGTTAATTCCACCTAATATAAAGGATGACCTCATTTTTTCCCACACCTGTTGCTATTTTTCGGCTCAATTTTAATCCTTTTATGCCCATCAAATGGCTTTTAAGACTAATATACAAGTATAAAATACTTTTAAGGAGCTTTGGCTTTAAAATAACCCCCTTAAAGACTGGGTGTTAAAAAGTTGATGACAGAAAAATTAAATGTGAGTTTTTAAAACTACTATTGAGCTATCAAAAATGGCAGAGGGAGCACTTTACATTCACAGCTACGCAAAGAGCAAGGATCAGATTTTTAACAGTTATTCGTTGTTCTCATAGTTACAATAAAAGTGGTTAAGTTATATTCAAGCTAAAACCATTTTAATATTGTGCAAAGCACAATGGCCTGTCTTTTCATTCATTATTGGTCATGGAAATTGAGCTTGTGGTAGTCAGGGAATTTGATATTTGGCTTTGAGGGGGAATCCTATTTATACTATTGAAGGAAAATATGTTGAAGAATCAGAATCAGATTCTGATTCTTCAACATATTTTAGAGAAAGGAAGACTAAATGCATTATAAGAAAGGAAACTAAATGCATTTCTCTGTTGTCAGGCAGTGTTGACTTCCTGGAGCAGCCGACCATGGCTTTTGTTCGCCTCCAGGAGGCTGTAGAGCTGGATTCGGTGCTGGAAGTGCCGGTTCCTGTGCGGTTCCTCTTTGTCTTGCTCGGTCCTCCCAGCACCAACATGGACTACCACCAGATCGGACGCTCCATTTCCACACTCATGTCCGACAAGGTGACAAAAACAGTTCTCGGTTTAAGATATAAACTCATGCATGATTTCAGATTAAAATCTTGACAGAAATGTAATCCGATCTCTGTCCAGCAATTTCATGAAGCTGCGTACCTGGCTGATGACCGTCAGGATCTGCTGAACGCCATTAATGGGTTCCTGGACTGCAGTATTGTTCTTCCTCCATCAGAATTGGGTGGAGAAGATCTCCTGCGCTCTGTTGCTCATTTCCAAAGAGAGATGCTCCGCAAGAGAGAGGAGCAGGAGGTGGCCCTGATGGCCAAAGAGCCCAAGAGTCTCCAGGAGAAAGGTTTATTGCTGGTTTCTTGTTACTGTTGTTGTTGTTGTTGTTGTTGTTACTACTTTTTTTGTGCTTTTTTTCTTTGTCCTTCATTTATTATTATTAGTAGTAGTAGTGTTGTTGTTGTTGTTTGTTAATATTGCTGTTATTATTATTACTGTTATTAGTATTTTTGTTGCTGCTATTATTATTGTTAATATTATTATTATTATTATTATTATTATTATTATTATTATTATTATTATTATTGCTATTATTATTATTATTATCATTGCCTCTTGCTTTCCTTTCTTTTTATGCAGTTTTGTTTCTGTTGTTTTATCAGTCTTTTATTTTTTTTATTATGTAGTTTAGCCTTTTTTTGCTTTAGATGTTTCCTTTTTTCCCCTGACTTATTTACTTGTTGTTTGTGCATTGTTTTTGTTTTTTGTCATTCTATTTTTTGTTGCTGATTTATTTGTATTTTTTAAAATTATAAATATTTTAGTTTTTCCTTTTTATCTTTGTTTTATTAGTGTTTTTTCATTATTTTATTTCTGTATGATTAGTTTATAGTAATATTTCAGAACATTTTAAAAGAGGAAAAGTCAAGAGAAACAAAATAATTTTTTTTTTAATTTTGATGAGTTTTTTGAATTTGTGTTTTCAATATTTCCTTAGAATTTAAATGCATTATCGCTTTATTACTAAAAAAATTTGACAACCCCACTCTTAATTTAAATAATACTATTTCATAACTTTTTTGTTTAAATACACTAAAATATATTATGCAGATATCCACTTCTTATATGCGCTTTTGTTTTGAGTTTTGTCTTAAGCTTTTTATTCTTGTTTTTCTGTCTTTTTGTAGTTGCTTATTTATTGGTGTCCTTTTTGTTTTGTGTCTATGGACCCTTTTCACAAGGTCATCATAATCTTAAAGTTTTTAATATTTAGATTTTTAAAAAACATTTGAACGTTTTTGAATGCATCACATCATCTTTGAGTCAAATTACAAAAAACAAACTACTGCTTCTGTGTGCTGTTTCTAATGCAGCATCTTTGGGACTGAGAGTAAATTTGATGTTATTCTGTCCTCTGGCTGCTGTTATCAGTCTCACACGATTTTTTCCCTTTTTCTGAAAGTCTTGATAACACCATTATGGCATTTTTCTTTTATTATTTTAGCAAATGGAATTGTAAAAAATAAATTATTTGTCATACTCTCCCAATCACCGTGCTCTAAGTTTACCCAGCTATGATGACTTCTGCTGCTGAGAAACCCAGAAATGTGAAAAGGGTCCATTAATTTACTTTTTCTTTTTCATGCTGTTATCAAATAGACTTTTTATCTAGTTTTTCTTTACTTTTTTGTGCTTGTGTGAATTTGCATTTCTTTCACAAGCGTTCTGTTATAGTAACAAAAATCTCATCCTCTCTCTCTCTGTGTAAAACAGAAGCCTTGCTGGCACCCTTTAAACCAGAGGACGACCCTTTAAAACGCACTGGTCGTCTGTTTGGTGGCCTGATCCGGGATGCCCAGCGCCGTTACCCAAAATACATCAGTGACTTCAGGGATGCGCTGAACCCCCAGTGCATGGCTGCAGTCATCTTCATCTATTTCGCTGCTCTTTCTCCTGCCATCACGTTTGGAGGACTTCTGGGTCAGTGACACTATTATTGCATCAACAATATCAGTTTCTTCGTGGAACTTTTAAGAGTGTAAATGACAAGTGAATAAGGTAAAATCGTTGTCACCTTATTTCCACACTTCATTGATTACATTAAGAATTTGAAAACAAGCATTTCTGGCACAAGTTTTTCAAAATGTATGTTCATATATGCAAATGAGGCATTATTTAATTCAATATGCACTAAATTGCATACATTTCTTGCTTACACTTCTGAATGTTGTATGAAGTCTGATTCAAACTCATAGTTTTTTTTAAACATATTACAACACAATATTTTTTTTTCTTAGTAGATTTAGCGAATCATTCGGATTAATTCAGAAAATACTTCGAATTTTTTTTTTTTTACAATTTTATTTGAATAAGATTTGTTGAACTCAAAATACAGATACAAATAAAGCTGAAGTTTGGTGTTTGTACAGTATGAATTGTTGAAATTTAGACTTTATTGTAGAACATAAACACATGTTTTATGCGGTTTTCTCCAAAATATGAATTTAATTGAAATCTACAGACACAAAATGATAAACTGTGATAAAAGGAATGCTTAAAAGTGTATTTTGGCAATTTCCCTTCCATTAGACTGAAATGAAGTGACTTTTACAAGATGTAAAGTAAGTCTCTGATGTTCCTAGAGTGTTTATGTGAAGTATCAGCTCAAAACAGCCCACAAATAATGTTTTATAACTCTGTAAATCTGCCCCTTTTATTAGGCTTTGATCCAAATTGTGCCATTTTGGCAACTGTCGCTTTAAATTCAAATGAGATTCTGCTGCCAGCCCACACTCCACATTTGTAATGCCTCTTAGTCGCTGACATTTTTCAGCTGGTGAAAACCCTAATGGCGGATGGCTGCTTCTCACTCAGGGCTGTTTATGCTAATGAGGGAGAGGTTATCACTAGTGGCCCGGGCTTTTCCCCTCTGACGATACATATAAAGGGAGAATGTCAATCAAAGTGTTTCTACTGACTGTTTTTAGGAAGTGTGATTATAAAAAGAGAATGAATACATTTTTACCATTAGAAACTGGCTATATTCACACACAGTCATCACACAACTGTGTTTAATCCCCTTAAATTAGAGATTTTTGCATAATAGCAGTCGTTTAAAATGGTTTGTCATGTTAAACTCAGTACAGATTGAATCAGTGTAAATGTCTTCTGACGTCAGTCTGATTATTGAGGTCTCTGGATGTGTTATTTGGTCTCAGGTGAGAAGACTGACGGGCTGCTCGGTGTGTCGGAGCTGATCGTGGCCACATGTGTTCAGGGTGTGTTGTTCTGTCTGCTCGGTGCTCAGCCTCTGCTCATTGTGGGCTTTTCTGGACCACTGCTGGTGTTTGAAGAAGCCTTCTTCTCGGTGAGTCTTTAACGCTGGTCTGTTTTTATTTATTTATATATATATATATATATATATATATATATATATATATATATATATAGTTGGATATTAATCAATATGGATATTATTCAAATAATTTAAAGGGGTAGTTCACCCAGAAATTTTAATTATGTCATCATTTATTTACCCTTTTATATTTATAAGTTTCTTTCTTTTGCTGAACACAAAAGAAGATATTTTGAAAAATGTTAGAAGCCTTTAACCATTGGCTTTGTTTTTCCTACCATTGGAGTGGTTTCAGTTTTTTGACTTTCTTCAAAATATCTTCTTTTGTTTTCAGCAGAATAATGAAACCCATAAAGGCTTGGAACCATTTGAGGGGGAGTAAATATTGAGTGAATGTTAATTTTGGGGTGAACCCTCCTTTAAAATTAAGGCCAGGCTAAAATCAGCATTACCATCACTCCTATTGCTATAGAATTTAAATAATAATAATTTCAGTAGAAACCTTTAAGACAACCATGTTGTTGTTTTTTCCCCTAAGCAAACACATTTTATTTACTTTTTGTAGTCTCTTTTTTTCTGTATTATAATACTTAAAAAAACAAAATGAACGCAAATAAATAAATATATATATATATATATATATATATATATATATATATTTTTTTTTTTTTATGATGTAGAGCTCCCCATTACTTCAACCATACCCCCCAAGCAAGCAGACTTTATTTATTTCTTTTATTCCTGGGCAAAGATTAATCACATCCAAAATAAAAGTTTGTTTTAAAATAATATACAGATATGTGCATATTATATACGTATATTTATTATGTATTATATGATACACACACACACACAAATGGACACAAAACTGTACAAAACTCTTTGTATAAATGTTTACATTGTATATAATATACATTTTAAATCTGAATAAATAGTTTCTCTAATATATGTATGCATGTATGTATTTATATACAGCTGAAGTCTAAATAGCCCCATTTTGAATTTTTTTTTTCTTTTTGAAGTATTTCCCAAATGATGTTTAACAGCAAGGAAGTTTTCACAGTATGTCTGATAATATTTTTTCTTCTGGGGAAAGTATAATTTGTTTTATTTCGGCTAGAATAAAAGCAGCTTTTAATTTTTTTTATAATCATTTAAAGGTCAAAATTATTAGCCCCTTTAAGCTATTTTCTTTCGATAGTCTACTAAACAAACCATCGTTATACAATAACTTGGCTAACCTGCCTAGTTAACCTAATTAACCTAGTTAAGCCTTTAAATGTCACTTTAAGCTGTATAGAAGTGTCTAGAAAAATATCTAAGATAAAATAAATCAGTTATTAGAAATGAGTTATTAAAACTTTTATATTTAGAAATGTGTTGAGAAAATCTTCTCTCCGTTAAAAAGAAATTGGGGGGAAAATAAACAGGGGGCTATTAATTCAGGGGGGCTAATAATTCTAACTTCTACTGTACATAATAAATATACACAGGAAACACACATGTTATGTCAAAACAAACTTTTATTTTGGATGTGATTAATCGCACTAATTTCTTTTTTTACTTATTTTATTAAATTTAATGTAATTTACCACACTTTTTAAAAAAATAACAATAATAATATTAAAAAAATACTACTACTACTACTAATTATAATTGCTCCTCTGTCCTCATCTTCTTTAGTTCTGTAAGGGCAATAATATGGAGTACCTGGCGGGCCGGGTCTGGATTGGTTTTTGGCTCATCATCATCGTGGTGGTGATGGTGGCATTTGAGGGAAGTTTCATGGTCCGATTTGTCTCTCGTTTTACCCAAGAGATCTTCTCCTTCCTCATCTCGCTCATCTTCATCTACGAGACCTTCTCAAAGCTGGCCAAGGTATAGTTTTAGATTGTTGTTTTTAATCTGTGTAAATGGAATAAAGATGAGAGTTTGCATCTAATATTGTGTCTAATTCAAGACAACATTGTTCAAACTGACAACTAAAATAAAAAATAAAGGTTCAAAATGATAGCAGTGCATTTGCTTCTTAAAGTAATAAATTTAAAGCAAAGTCTTAAAATAGCAATTAAAAAAAATATAGCCCAAATGACGACACAGAAAAACTTCTATATGTTCAATATAAACCAATATACCACTGTGGAAAACATCTCTTAACTTGTGATTTATGGCACAGATTTTCCAGGAGCATCCTCTGAAACGCTGCTCTGCTGGGCTTGTGGATGTCAGAAACTCCTCTCTGAACTCCAGCATGGATGAAGTGACTGAAAGTCCATTAGCATCGACGAACAGTAGCTCACAGGAGGTGCTGAAGGTGGTAGGAGAACCAAACACTGCTCTGTTGTCATTAGTGCTCATGTCTGGCACCTTCCTTATCGCTTTTTACCTGCGCAAGTTCAAGAACAGCGCCTTCTTTCCCGGAAGAGTAAGAGCCCAAACACACAATGTTGCGAAAACACTGCAAAGAATAATCTGCATGAAAGCGGTCTAAAAAAACTGTTTTTATTTACAGTTAAGGAGAGTTATTGGAGATTTTGGAGTTCCTATTGCTATTCTTATCATGGTTCTGGTGGATTACAGTGTTAAAGACACATACACACAGGTGAGAACTCATAACCTATAAATCTTTTTGAAATTTAAACCTTTTGATCTAATATTTTTTATGTATTTATTATTTGTCATTTATTCATACATATTTTAAAATCATTATCGATTTATTTAATTGTTATTTATGTATCTTTATATTTATTTTTTTTAACTGTTGTTGTTATTGCCATTTTATGTACTGTTTTAGTTATTCACGTTTTTCCTATAAATTAGTTGTGTACCTGTCATTACATGTCATTTTCAAAAATGTGTATTTTTCACTGTTTTATTTTACTTTTGATTCACTTTATTTACATTTTAAATACTTTATATATATATATATATATATATATATATATATATATATATATATATATATATATATATATATATATATATATATATATATATTTTTTTTTTTTTTTTATTTATTTATTTTTTTTTTGTAATGCTCCACCCTGCAGAAACTAAGTGTACCCCGAGGTTTTTCAGTCACTAGTCCTGATAAGCGAGGCTGGATAATCAATCCTTTGGGCTCGGATGGTCAGTTTCCCATCTGGATGATGTTTGCCAGCATTCTTCCAGCTCTGCTCGTCTTCATTCTCATCTTTATGGAGACACAAATCACCACGTGAGTCCATCACCGTCTATCTATCAATCTATCCATCCATCCATCCATCCATTTATTTGTTCATTAATTTATTTGTTCATTCATTAATTCATTAGTTCATTTATTCATTAATTGTCATTTATTTATTCATTCATTCATTTTTTCTTACATTTATTTATTTATTCTTTTTTTCATTTATTCATTCATTTGTTCATTCATTTATTTATTCATTCATTTTTTTTCTTTCATTTATTCATTCATTTGTTTATGTATGTATTTATTTATTTAATCATTATTTATTCATTTGTTTGTTTATTCTGTAATTTGTTTATTCAATTTGTTCTTTGTATTTTATGATTTAGTTGTTTATTATTATTATTTAGTACTTATTTATTTTTATTTTTAATTACTTTGGCTTGCTTTATTATAAGCAAACATTTTTGAATTATGTGGCTGTGCGCCACATAAGATTTAGTTTATTTTGTAAGATTATTGTACATTTATTTAATATTTAATCTGTAATGAAATGGATCAGTTAAATATATATATATGGCACATTTATTTTACTAATTTATAGGACACATTAACATTGTTTTGTCATGTTTAAGTCATGTCAGTTTTAAAGCATTAAATTCTCCATCTAGGCTGATAGTCAGCAAGAAAGAGCGCATGCTGGTCAAGGGTTCTGGTTTCCATCTGGATCTGTTGCTCATCGTGACTCTGGGTGGCACTAGTGCGCTGTTTGGTCTGCCCTGGATGGCTGCGGCCACAGTGCGCTCTGTCACCCATGCAAATGCACTCACTGTGATGAGTAAAGCAGTCGCTCCTGGAGACAAGCCTCGAATCCAGGAGGTCAAGGAGCAGAGGGTGACCGGGTTACTGGTAGCCATACTTGTAGGTAGGTTTCAACAATTATGGATTCCGATGGTTGCGTCAAAGTGCACCCAGATTAAAACTAACTGCTGATAATAGCAATAAATCCAATGAATAGTTATTAATTTATTATTTATTAATTTAACCCTTGTGTGCTGTTGGATGTTTTCATCCACTCTGGGGTGATTTTTGCGGCTTAATTTGGACACAACTTTCTTTGTGTTTCAGCATTTGGTATGATTTTTGTTGACAAATCTTATTTTGACACACATTTTGGGAAAATGCTTTGAAAATTGAGAAAAGAAAATCTAATAATACACTCTGGACAAATTGACTACCCGTTTGCTATGTTGGTGACTGATTTTGCCCCATTGACTTCCACTATAATGACTAATGACATTTTTTTGATTGCAAAGCCATGACACCATATAATCAAGCATTCTAGATTGTTGGTGTTTTTCCTGTTGGGAATTTATTAATTGTTTTGGTGATCGAATAGTGAACGGATTGTAAATTTGAACAGTACACAAGGGTTAAAAATGCATTTTGGTTTGGTTAAATGGGTATATATTTAATTACTCTTAGAATAAACTATACACAAGGATGAGTATTACAGTGCTAAATTTACTTAATTAAAAAAACATTTGTTTGGTAAATAATGACACTAAATTATTATGTTAATACCTTGTAACGTTAAGAGAAGTAATATTTAATTAAACACACTTTAAAGGCTTGTTCACACCAAGAGCAATAACTATATTAGCGTCCTTATTAATGCATAGTTTTGTTCTGTTCATTTATAAGTGGGCACTAATGTTTTTTTCTGCCGCTTTATTCAGATATTCAAATTCTGATTGGTTGGCAATGAAAAGAAGTTATCGGCATTGTTATTTTTTTTATTGTTTTATTTTTTATTGGTGCCAGTTTTATTTTATGTGGTGTTTACTCTGTTAATCTTTTTTTTTTTTTTGTAATTGAAAACCATTTTGAACAACTAATACATTTATCTTGATGTGAATGGGCCAAAAAAAACTACTGTATGCCCTAATGTTGAATTAAACATTACATTTTCAAAGGTTACATTTTCTAACCCAAAAATGAACATTTTCTCCCCATTTACTCCCTATTCTGTTGTTCCAAATCTGTTTGAGTTTGTTTTGCTGAATTTTTTGAAAAATGTTTTGTTGGCTTTAGGTCTGTCAATAGTAATTGGTGATCTGCTCCGGCAAATCCCCATTGCTGTGCTGTTCGGCATCTTCCTCTACATGGGTGTGATGTCACTGAATGGCATCCAGATGACCGAACGGATCCTGCTTCTGCTGATGCCTCCAAAATACCACCCTGACCACACATACGTGCGCAAGGTCAGAGCACAATCTGCTATTTTGCTTAAAGTGACACGATTATGCTTTTTAAAGGTCTCTAATATTGTTTAGATCTCCTTATGGAAAATAAATTCAAGTTTATAGGTTAAAGGAACACTTTTGTTTTGTAAATAGCCTCGATTTACAACTCTCCTAGAGTTTTTTTAAATGTGAGTCTGGCTGGACCACCTTTAGCTTAGCTTAACATAGATTATTGAATCCGATTAGACCATTAGCATCTCGCTCAAAAACCAAAGAGTTTTAATGGTTTTCCTTCCATTAATGCCATCCCACTGCGCTCATATTTGATATCACATGATCTGTCCAAATAAAATCACGGCTTTTTTGATGCACATGCTGGAATTTTTTCGGTAAATGGGTTTCCATCTTAGTTCATGCACATCTTTTTTTCTTATCAGATAAAAATAGCATCCAATCAGTTGTGCGCATGAGCTTGTTGTCGTTTTTTTCCATATTTTTTATGCAAAATTCCAAAATGAGCATTAAAAATAGGTGGATGGAAACAAGCAGCCAGTGTATATCATAGATCTATAGTTATGTAAATTAGTTACTTCCTGTACAATCCTATGTAGATTTGTAAGACTGGATTTACTCAACAGTAATTTGAACAGGCAGTTCAGAGTCACTTCTTTCCTATCTTTGAAACTTTGCAGACCTCTTACATTTACAAACAGCTACAATACACGCTATGTGAAAAGAAAATGACTTGTGTTTTTGGTTTACTTTTAAATCATAGAGGCAGAAACATGGACACTTGTATGAAAGGTGAAGGTGTGTTGTACTGTGTTTGACTGATCTCTGGTTTGGATCTCAGGTGCGGACGCTGCGGATGCATCTGTTCACAGCCATTCAGGTGGTTTGTTTGGCCGTCCTCTGGGCCGTCATGTCCACAGTGGCATCGCTGGCTTTCCCCTTTGTTCTCATCATGACCGTCCCCGTCAAGATGTTTCTTCTGCCACGCATCTTTAGCAATCGTGAAATGCAGTGTGTAAGAACTTCTGCACGCACAAAAAGACGCATACACACAGACAAAGGTTATTTGCTGCATGCAATGAATGAAATACGTGGATTTCCAACAAGGCAGCCCGGGGTGCTGAAATATAATTGGCTAAAGCGGAATTGGGCAGGTTAAAAGAACCAAAACAAAGACAGCCGTTCCGGCACGTAACGCACATCAAAGCAGAATATCTGACTTCAGCATTGTTTTTCAGATAAACAAGAATGTTCACTTCGCATGTTTCTTAAATATCTGCAAACACATTATGTATTTTTATGCTTTAGAAGAGTCAAAAACTTACATACAGCACCTTTAAAGGACAATTCAGTACCAAGCCAAAGACCTAGATATTTAAATTCATCAACATTAGACAACTGTAACCCATCATCAAATCTAATATCTGTGTCTACCGAGTGTAACCGCTGAGATCAGAGTGGGAAAAATAAATAAAGTTGAATCTGGAAAATTGAACAGAATTTTAGCAAATCGTTAATCAATAAACAAAATAGCAGAGGATCCTTGTGGGACACCCTTCTCAACAACTGAATCCTCAGAGTTAAAGCCTCTAAATGAAACTTATTGACGTCTATTATGAAAGGTAGAACAAAAAAGGAACTCTGTCAAAACCTGTAGAGGAATTACCAACCTACGTCACACAGGTCCCCGGTTGCAAAAAAAGACCGGTTGCAATAGCAAACATGTCGTGTTGTGCGGCAGGATGCCAAAATCGAAAGTCCAAAAATAGAAAACTTAAATTTTACCGTACACCACACTGCTTTTAATGCAAACCGCAGATGTCTTTGGCTAAAAGGGAGCTGAATGGAATGAGGACCTAATTAAAAATGCTCGACTCTGCAGTTCTCATTTCATATCAGGTAAGTTCACGTTATGCTGAATCACACACATTACTCGTTTTTTAATGGCAGCAATGATTTCAGCAAAAACAGTTAAATATGGTTAATTAAACTGCAGACACTGAATGCTTAGAATGAAATGTAAAACTCTTAAGTTGACATACCCTGTAAAGGTGCAGTTCGCTGTCAGAATGCAGTAGTTTTGCTTGTTGATGATTACCCAGGCCTTGTATAGTGTTGAATCTGGTAATCATGGACCATTATTTCTTGCACATGACCGCACACAACAAAATTGTTGGCATCCAAAGACTCTTTCTCTCTTGTAAAAACACTTGGAGTTTCAATGAGATATTGTATATTTCGGACTGGATGCTTGGCCATTTCATCTTATCCAATATCTATTGGGTGACAAGCTGTTATAATACAATGAAAGCATTATGTAAATAATATATATAATATGTAATCATTATAACTTCTCTCTAATACAACAACAAACTCTGTACCGCATCAGATGTAATTCCCTTGCTGTAAATGCTAGCGCTCCCTGGTTTTTTCTGCAACCTCGCTGCACGCGCATCCAAACTGGTTTACAAACTCGTAATTCGTCTATAGAATGTAACTTATCTAACAAAAGATAATGATCAACCATGTCAAAAGCTTTAGTGAGATCAATAAAACTTGCACCAGTGGATTGACTTTTGTCAAAGCATTAGAATAAATCTTTAGTGAACTTCATTAAGGCTGCAGTAGTCAAAATTTGGTCTAAAACCCGAATGGTAAAGAGAATTTATTATTAATATTTTTTACTTATTATATTTATTTTATATGAATATTTTATTTATATTTTGAGGAAAGAGAACATTTTCTTCTTTTTTTAAATGTATTGATTTTTAAGGAGATGCTACATTTAGTATTTTCTGTGGAATAATGTGAACAGAATTATTTATTATTTTTTTATTCAGGACAATTACGTAAAAAGTTTATTATTTTCTTTTTTTTTTTTTTTGCTTTTATTTTTTTGCTATTTTTCTTTTCAAATAATATGAACAGAAATAATAAATATTTTATTATTATATAATAATTGGTGTGGAGTTCCCATGTTCTCCCTGTGTTGTCGTGGGTTTCCTGAGCCTCTGTTTCCCCCACAGTCCAAAGAAATGCGCTATAGGTGAATTGAATAAACTAAATTGGTCGTAGTGTATGTGCGTGAATGTAAAAGTGTATGGGTGTTTTCCAGTACTGGGTTGCAGCTGGAAGGGCATCTGCTATGTAAAACATATGCTGGATAAGTTGGCGGTTCATTCCACTGTGGTGCCCCTGATTAATAAAGGGACTAAACCGAAGGAAAATGAATGAACGAATAATTTTTAAGGGGACATCACCTGGAAAGAGAGCAATTTGTTTTGTCTTTGGACTAATAAGAATCACTTTTAAAACTAAATTAAATTACATTTTATTTTGAGAGGACATAACTCACTGAAGCACACATGTACAACATGGAGTAAATAGCATTTCTGTCTAAATCATATTGACTAAAGCTCTCTTTAAAGTCATCTCTTCTCTTTCTCAGTTGGACGCTGATGACGCAGAGCCCACTTTTGACGAGAAGGAAGGACAGGATGAATACACAGAGATGCAAATGCCAGTCTAATGCCGCACATCTTTCTCTCAATCACACTATTGGCCAACAGTACGGCTGCTTTTCCAAAAACCAAATCTTCATTGAGCCTGACGTGCGGTGGAGGTGAGAGCGTTACATGTACATGGACCTGATCTCCACTTTGCATTCCCACAGACTCATTGCATTGGTATTAGAGCGTTTGAGCTGCTATCAACACCGTCTAGCCTTAACCTAGCGTATTTATCATCTGTGAGAACAACTGAATGTATCCTATTGGGGGTTAACTGGACGTTCTCAGCACCATTCAGGGCCCATGCAATATTATATTTGTTCTTTTTAAGTGAACGTTTATGATCAAGAAAGACTGCCAATGTCCATTTCATCCTATACTGTGGTTTTAATAGTTTTAATTTAACTTTTTGGACTTTCAAAGATCATCCAGGATGCTTTAATTGACACAATCAACAGTATTTTTGGTTCTGTTGCCATCAAATCATGAACTACTTTTTTATAATGCCAGAAAGTCATGTGTACATGCTAAACTCTTAGATGAACTGTAGATGTACGGTTGTAGTTTTATTATTGGGCTGTTACACTGAACTCCATTTGAGAAAGTGGTTTTGAAAGGTTTTAAAATGAGTTTTAGCTTGCACTTTAGTCTTAAAACCTATTTTAAATAGTCAGTTCATTGAATAATGGAAGTTTGCCAGTCATTTACTCATCCTCGGGGCATCTAAGAAGTTGCCGGCTTTTATTTTTCTTCATTTAGAGAACTGAGAATCTTTAATAAAGGTAATATTTAGCTCAAACTGTGATTCTTGGCGATGCAAGTCAGCTTTTGAGAGTCCAGAAAAAGGTTGTGGCTCCTGACATTGAGGTCTAGTTCAGTGTTTCCCAACCCTGTTCCTGGAGGCACCCTAACAGTACATATTTTGGATGTCTCCCTCATCTGAACCATTCATTCCAGGTTTTGGAGTCTCTTCTAATGTTCTGATGAGTTGATTCAGGTGTGTTTGAATAGGAAGAGGTTGGAAAATGTGTACTGTTGGTGTACTTTCAGGAACAGGGTTAGGAAATACTGGTCTAGTTCAGTTTTTCTCAATCACGTTCCTTGAGGACCACCAACAAGGCATGTTTTGGAAGTCCCCTTTGTCTGTCACCTCCATTACACGTCTTTCAGTCTCTGCTAATGAGCTGATGATCTCAATCAGATGTGTTTGGTTGGAGACATGGAAAATGTGTAATGTTGGTGCGTCTTTAGGAACAGGGTTGGGGAACACATCTAGTTCACCCAAAATAACTAAATGACCTCATATTTTACTCATCCTCATGGTGTATATGACTTTCTTCTGTAAGATAAACGCAGTCAGAGTAGATTTAAAATGAATCCTGACTCTTCAGTGCTTCATAATGTGGTTGGATAGTGCCCGTTTTTTTTAAGCTTCCAAACGCATGTAGATGTTTCATAAAACAAATCCATACACCAAAAATGGGGTTAACACGTTTAATGAAGTGGACTAGTGTGTTTGTGTAACAAAAAGAATCATTTTTAAAATTATAAACCCAAATCACTGACTTTAGATACTGTCGAATGAGCGTTCTCAACAATTTCTCAGCTGATGTGACTTGATGTAAAACGCATTCACCGCAGAAACTCTGGGGAATAGACTCGTCTCGTGTTTTACGGTTATACAGTGACATTCTTAAGCTGTTTATTTATTTTAATGTCATCATTGTCTTCTGTGGTAAACAAATTGTGGTAAGTGGTTCCTTCGAAACACGTCTATTCATTATTATTCAGAAGTCAGTGATTTTGAGTTTCTAGTTAACAAATGTGAAATATGTTTGTTACAAAAAACACACTAAACTCAAATCACTGACGTCCAATGGCTGTCGAATGAGCATTCTCAACAATTTCTTAGCTCATCTTTGAGTAGATGTAAGACGTATTCGCCACAGAAAGTCTCTTCTTATGTTATACAGTAATATACACCAAACCATTATTTTTCTTGTTCATCATTGTCTTCTCCGGTAAACAAACCATGGCAAGTGGTTCCTGCGAGGTGCGTCTATTATTGTTCAGAATTCAGTGATTGATGACACATTTTTGTTACAAAAACACACTGATCTGCTTTATAAGATATGAATTAACCCCTTGGTGGTGTATGGGTTATTTTTTTACAATAGATTCATGTGCTTTTGGATGCTTTAAAAAAAAAAGGACCACTATCCAACACCATTATAGAGCATAAGTAAAACGGAAAGCTACTACAACTGTGTTTGTATAAAAGAAGAACGTCTATGAAGTATAACTATCAATAATATATCTACATCTACCATCTAGTTCACCCAAAAAATTTGAATTGCATCATAATTTACTCATCCTCAAGCCATCCATGGTTTATATAGCTTTCTTCTGTCAGACACACAGTCGGAGCTCTTTAATGCTCTGTAATAGTGTTATATAATAGTGTTAATAGCCGTTGTTTTTTTAAGCTTTCAAACACGTGTAAATTTTTCGTTAAAAACTAACCCATACACCACTAAGCGGAATAGCACGGGTCGTATGAAGTAGACTGATGTGTTTTTGTAACAAAATGACATCAAATTGTCAAATTATGAACTCAAATCACTGACTTCCAATGGCTGCTGAATGAGCATTTGCAACTATTTCTTTGCTGATTTTCGAGTAGACGTGAGACGTATTCGCCACAGAAGCTTCTTGTGTTATACAGTAACACCAAACCATTATTTTTATTGTTCGTCATTGTCTTCTCCAGTAAACAAGCTATAATAAGTGGTTCCTGTGAGACGCGTCTATATATTATTATTCAGAAGTCAGTGATTTGAGTTTCTAGTTTAAACATGTGAAATATGTTTGTTACAAAAACACACTGATCTGCTTTATAAGATATGAACGAACCCCTTGGTGGTGTATGGGTTATTTTATTACAATGAATTCATGGACTTTTGGATGCTTTAAAAAAAGGGCCACTATCAAACACCATTATAGAGCACAGCAGGAATAAAATATAAAACTACTACTGTGCTTGTATAAAAGAAGATTGGATGGCTGTCAAATGAGCATTCTTGGCTATTTCTTGGCTGATCTTTGAGTAGACGTAAGACGTATTCGCCACAGAAACAGTCCCTTCTTGTGTTTAACAGTAACACCAACCCATTATTTTTCTTGTTTATCGTCTTTTCCGGTAAACAAGCCATGGTAAGCGTTTCTTGCAGGACTCGTCTATACATTATTCAGTTTCTAGTTTACAAATGTGAAATATTTTAGTTACAAAAACACACTAATCTGCTTTATAAGATATGAACGAACCCCTTGGTGGTGTATGGGTTATTTTTAACAATGAATTCAAGCACTTTCGGATGCTTCCAAAAATACTACGACAGTGTTTGTATAAAAGAAGAAAGTTTATAACAGTGTTTCCCAACCTTTTTCCTGGAGGCACATTGACAGTACGTATTTTGTACGTCTCCCTTATCTGACCCATTAACTTCAGGTTTTAGAGTCTCTTCTAATGTTCTGATGAGTTGATTCAGGCGTGTTTGATTAGGAAGAGGTAGAAAATGTGTACTGTTGGTGTGCCTTCAGGAACAGGGTTGGGAAACACTGGTCTATAAAGTATCAGTAAATCTATCTGTAATACATCAACATTACTATATAATATATCTCTATATCTACTATCTATAAAGTCAAGTATAGCTTGAGGGTGAGTAAATAAATGGGTTATTTCAAATATTGGGGTGAACTATTCCATTAAGAAGCGAAAATATCAGTCTACGCAACAAACAAAAAATAATGAACATCATTTTACAACATTTAACGTTGTCTCAAATCTCCAATCGCATGGTATTGAATGAATCACGATTTCAGCTAAAAATGCTCTTTAAATCTCTAGTGAAGAAAGAGAGTCGCATGTTTTATGACGAGTAAATTATCAGCAGATTTTGACTTGCGACATTGACTCATTGTGTCATGGTTTGTTTAAAACTACTAATCATGCGAATCTAATAAACGACCATATTTTCTACCACATTTTTAATGGTTTTTCCCACATTGTTGAGTTGACACTAAGATCAATGCCTGTTCTTGTCCGCAAAAACACTGAATATTGGGTTTAATTGACTAATTATTTATTTAACCATATTATTTATGTCCGTTCATGAGGGGTTTCACCACACAAGTCCTCATTAATTTCACTACTTCTCACTAATATCAATATTTTGATCGCTTACAGTCTGTTAGATTGGGGAATCTGCACTAGATTGGATTACTGCACATTAGGTTCAATTGGAATAGTTTTGTGCACACAAGCTATTGGGAATAACATGTAACACATCTGGTAACGGTTATATAACTCTGTTATTTTAGGTTTTATGTAATATTGTGCTTTTTTGTCCTAGTCTCTGGATTTTATCAAACCATTTGTGCTTTAAATGACAAAAACAAGTGCTTTAGCTCATTCGGGCGCTTATTTACATTCCAGAATCGGATGCGTGTTAGGATGTTTTAATTATAGGAAGTTATCATGTCCGTTTTCTATTATGTATGTGCTAACTAATGACAATTAAGTTGCGTAGAGGTTATTTTTATCATATGAGGAATGGATAGATGCTTTATGTCGTCGTTTGAGCGTGATTGACTAGAGAATATTTTTATAAAATGTTGTTTAGTACATCAGCACATTGTACTGTCACGGTTCTTTATCTTTGACATTCCCATCTGCCCGCGTTTGTGTTTTTAGACACGTTTAGGCCTGCAGAACTCTGGGAAATCAGGATCTGTTGTGTGTGGAAAACTCACAGCACTTGTTTGTTGTAGGTGGTATTTGTTTTGGGGGGGTGTTCGTGAACGTTAGTGTCAGATTATTGTGGTGATATCGGTTACAAAGGTATGACCTGGTGGTTGGCAAAGGGAAGCGAGGGTCGTTTACCATCTCTGCATATTTTTAATGCATTTTATTTTGATGTGTTTGGTTGTTGGATATTTGATTTTAAAATATTCCTCTGTACATAATGCAATATTTACAGCAAATTACAGATATTGTTAAATAAAGTTGATTTTTCTATTGAAACCGGCTATTTGTGTCTTCTTTTGATTACGTATATTAGGAAATTAATGCTTTTATTCAGCAAGGATGTTTTAAGTTTTACACAAAAAATTAAATACAAAAGATTTCCATTTCAAATAAATGCTGTAATGATCATGTGATACTGAATTAGTTTAATAACTTAAAGAATGATTTAAAGAAAAGCTGAAATAAATATTAAATAAATTACAAAAAGAAAACATGAAATACCAAAAAATCTATATTAATCCTGTAATAGTATCTAAGTAACACAGTAAAAATATTCAATCACCGGCCACTTCATTAGGTACACCTTACTAGTACTTTCTTACTCAAAACAACCTCATGGACAACCAGCAATCTGGCTTTAAGAAAGGCCACTCAACTGAGACTGCCCTGCTCTCGGTCGTGGAGGATCTCAGACTGGCTAAAGCAGACTCTAAATCATCTGTCCTCATCTTGCTGGATTTATCAGCTGCTTTTGACACTGTAAACCACCAGATCCTGCTATCTACGCTTGAGTCACTGGGCGTCGCAGGCACTGTTATTCAATGGTTCAGTTCCTACCTCTCGGACAGATCATTCAGGGTGTCGTGGAGGGGAGAAGTGTCCAACCTACAGCATCTAAACACTGGGGTACCTCAGGGCTCTGTCCTTGGGCCACTTCTCTTCTCTATCTACACGGCATCTTTAGGAACAGTCATCCAGAAACATGGTTTTTCCTACCACTGCTATGCTGATGACACCCAGCTATACCTCTCTTTTCACCCTGACGATCCCTCGGTTCCAGCTCGCATTTCAGCCTGCCTGTCAGACATTTCACTCTGGATGAAAGATCATCATCTCCAGCTTAACCTCACGAAAACGGAAATGCTTGAAGTTTCTGCCAACCCGACTCTTCACCATAACTTTTCAATCCAGATGGACGGAGCAACCATCACTGCATCCAAAATGGTAAAAAGCCTTGGAGTAACAATTGATGACCAACTGAACTTCTCTGACCACATTTCTAGAACTGCTCGATCTTGCAGATTCGCACTCTACAACATCAGAAAGGTCCGACCCTTCCTATCTGAACATACAGCTCAACTCATTGTTCAAGCTCTTGTTCTCTCCAAACTGGACTATTGCAACTCTCTGCTAGCCGGGCTACCAGCTAATTCTATCAAACCTCTTCAGCTGCTTCAGAACGCTGCAGCACGAGTGGTCTTTGATGAACCCAAAAGAGCACATGTCACTCCGCTACTCACCCGTTTGCACTGGCTGCCAGTTGCTGCTCGCATCAAATTCAAAGCTCTGATGTTTGCTTACAAAGTGACCTCTAGCTTGGCTCCTTCTTATCTGCTCTCACTTCTGCAGATATATGTGCCCTCCAGAAACTTGCGTTCTGTGAATGAACGTCGCCTCGTTGTTCCATCCCAAAGAGGGAAGAAATCACTTTCCCGAACTCTCACATTCAATCTGCCCAGTTGGTGGAATAAACTCCCTAACTACATCAGAACAGAAGAGTCACTAGCTGTCTTCAAGAAACAACTAAAAACGCAACTGTTTAGTCTCCACTTTCCCTCCTAATCTGTAACTGCCTCTCTGGCTATACCACTAACTGTGCCCTCTCTCTCTCTCTCTCTCTCTCTCTCTCTCTCTCTCTCTCTCAAAAAAAAAAACAAACAAAAAAAAACTTTTTACTAATTTTTTGCTTCTTAGACTTTACACACCTGAAACTTGTCTATAGCACTTGTTCACTGCTACTCTTATAGTTGTGTGAATTGCTTCCTTGTCCTCATTTGTAAGTCGCTTTGGATAAAAGCATCTGCTAAATGACTAAATGTAAATGTAAATGTAGTACTGCCTTTTGCCTTCAGAACTACCTTAATCCTTCGTAGCATAGTTTCTACAAGGTACTGGAAATATTCCTCAGAGATTTTGGTCCATATTGACATGATAGCGTCACGCAGTTGCTGCAGATTTGTCAGCTGCACATCCATGATGCGAATCTCTCGTTCCACCACATCCCAAAGGGGCTCAATTGGATTGAGCTCTAGTGACTGTGGAGGCCTTTTGAGTACAGTGAACTCATTGTCATGTACTTGAAACCAGTCTGAGATGATTTGCGCTTTATTTACAGGGCAGCTCACGCTGTGTTGCCAACTTAGGTACTTTTTTCAGACCCCCCCTAGCGACACATTTTTTAAAAAGCGACTAGCGACAAATCTAGCGACTTTTTTGTGTGTTACTGGAGATTTTTATAGACTGTCATGGGATACATACTGTACCGTCCCTACTCTTCTCAACGAGCTGCGGGTGATGCCGCCGGCCGGCCCCTCCCCCGCATCAGAGCACTGACAGGCGGCCCAGCCAGTCCTCGTACAGCAGCATCTCCCACCTACAGCCTGAGAGCTGATCACCTCGAGTGTAGATATTTCCCTTGTTCAGTCAAACTGATCTACTTCTCCTTTATTTTAACAATTTAATTTGACAGTTGATTATTTTTTTCTAGTTCACAATCACAGAGGTGATTTAAGAGAGTTTCAGAACTTGTCTGAGTTTACGTCTGAGAGGTTACAAATTCACTACACATCTATATTGATATACTGTATTCAAACAGCAATACATTTAGTTAAATTGACATGCTTACATTCATTGGTCGAGCATCAGCCAATAAAACGGCTTTACCCGCGCCCCGCCCTCAGCTCCTCGCGCCTCTGGATCTTCAAGTCTCACAGGTAGTTCTGCAACAGGAATCTTGCGAAATGTGTTGCAAATGTTAGAGCTCGTGGATTTGCACATGTACAGAGAAATCTGAGAGGTTGTGAGTGCCGACTTGTGCTTGTACAGTGAAACTGCAATACGTGCACAGGTAAATTGGAAGCACACACGTGTGTCTATCATTTTGTATTTGTGAATGACATTTTACAAATACACATCTATTAATCTGCAACTTCGAATTTAAAACACAAGTGTTTGGATTATTATGTGTGTGTGCAAATCGAAGGATTCAGCTGTTCACATCAGAGCTGTGAGTGTACATTTCAACCTACACATACAAATATTATTTTCACAAGTGCTCACATTTACATTTGTAAGCTCTCAAGTAATGCTACTGATCTACCTTCATAGACCTTCACTGTAAACATAAGCTATGTGTGTTTTTGCTTGAACTCGAGGAAAGCAAGAGAAAGCGAGAGATTGGCTGTTATCGGGGTGGTTTTGGCAGGGTGACACCATTACTGCATCCTAGAGAAGCAGCATCTGGAATCTGCAGACATCATGTTCTCAAACACAGCAAGTTTGTGCATGTCTGGTGTTCCAAATCAACTCCAGCATCACAATAATCTGATTTCCATGAACTGAAGAGAAACAGTAAAGGGTACAAATGTAAAATAAAACAAAACAAAACAAATCTGAAAATGACTTGTGTGTACATAGGCGGAGGGTGAACAAACTCCAGGGTAAGGCTAATATATGCGCTGCCCTTTAAATGCATTTAAAAAGATTTGCGACCGACCAAGAAGAGGTTTTAACAAAAGCACCGCCTATCAACAATTGTCTATTATATTCAACACGCACATTAAATTATTTTATTAAACTCTCCCACTGATCTACACTACCGGTCACAAGTTTGGGCTCAGTTTATTTTTTATTATTATTACTTTTATTTAAAAATCGAATTAAAATTGTGTTCATCAAGACGGCATTTATTAAATATAAAAAAATTGTTAAACACTTATTTATTAAATATTTATTTATGACTTGCTGTATGCAGTTTCAAATGAACTCAATTTCAGAGGGAGGCTAAGCCTTCCCCGGCCTTACACATGCTCTGTCTACAGTATGTGTGTGTAATAATGAAATGACAGTGTAAGAAAGTCCTGAACTACTAAAACGTATTTAATACTTTATACAAAAGGCTTTTTTTGGTGACGGCAGCTTAAAGAAGCCTCTCATATAGAAAATAAAGTCAGATGCATTGCTCAGGTGTGAGATTTTTTTCACAGATTTCAACAGAGTGTAGAAATCTTGATGGTTCTTTGGGTCTCATCTATTAAATTGAGCTTTATTTTTCATTTTCTGTTGGGTTCAGATCAGGTGATTGGCTGGGCCATTCTACAGCGTGGTTTTTCTTTCTCTAGAAGCATTTGAGAGTTTTCTTGGCTGTGTTTTTGGGTCATTGTCTTGCTGAAATGTCCACTGGTCATGGGAAGTTTGGATAATTTTACTGATTCAGACCTTTGAGTCTCATTCAGTGAGGTGAATGAATGAATCTTTTTTGAGTTATTTTGTTCACTTTGCCAAAATATTCTTAAAATATTACGAGTTGCTTCCAAACTCATCTACAATTGCACCAAATGTTGATCACACTACAAACAAGTCATAACTAGAATGCTGTAAGAGAGAAAATGATCATTTATTGTTTACCTGCTCTTTTGTCTATGATTATGTCAGCTCACCTCTTCTGACAGGTCTTCAAATTTGAGTAGTTCGTTCTCATCATACAGGTAGTCCCATATAAGCTTAACCAAAGCACACAGTTTGGGCCGCGATCACCTTTTGAGTCTTCTGGTTTTTGAGTTATTCGTTTATCACATGACAGCATGTGAAGAGAGATGACTCAAACCGAGGACTCTAGAAATGAACGGATCAAATCTTTTTCCGGCTCTAAATGCATATGACTGGCTTCTGTCTTTCACGTGATGAACGAATAACTTAAACTGAGGACCCGAGAGATGAATGGATCAAATCCAGTGTTGCCAGATACAGCAGACTTTTTCTTGACAAAAGCTGTCCAAAACCTGCACAAAAAACCGTCCAAAATATTAGATTAATATTTAATTCAATTTTAATAGATTTAAATTAACCTAGTTACTTTAACTGCCATTATTTTAACCATACAGCAACCAACACCAGCAGTCACAGAACCACAACATAACTGGATCACATCGAAACACTGCCCCCTCTCACCCACACACTGAACTTAAAGTTGTGTAGATTACACTACCTATTAGCGTATGTTTTACTTCCGAAATGGGGTGTAAATTCATCCTATTAGGCATTTAAAATTCTTTCGAACATAATTAGGTGCTGCTTGTCAAGCAGACAACGCTTCTATGGTTGTTCTTGCTGTCAATTGCGGAAAAAATGATCCATAAGTGTTATGATTAACGGATGTGAGTTTAACTGCAGGTGCTGCGTGATGGGCATGCATGCAAAGGGAAGTCATTTTTGTTCTGGAGTCAGATTTTTATACAACTTTCCTTCACCCCCTCTTGCGGGTGGGCCCACACGGTTTGTGCTATGCACTGGTCACTACTAACTGAATGGAGTAGGAGCACACAGTTATGTTTTGTTAAATACCCAGCAAGCAATAGCCGTCATTTCACCGGCTAGGTAAAGTATAGACCAGATCTAGCCTGGCTACGTGTAACCCAATTTTAGCCCGAATAACCTTAAATTTGGTTGCATGTTGTTTTTTTTGCTAAATAAAGCTTGTGATACGTATGATACTCCATCATGTAAGAAAAGTCAATAACGTTTATGAGGTTCCTGCAAGTAATAGACGTAGTTTCAGTTTCTCTGTGAAGTATAGACCCAATCTAGTCCGGCTATGTGTAACCCATCTCTAGCCCAAAAAAACTTAAAGTTGCTTACCTGTCTTTTTTTTGGCAAAATACCTTGTGATATGTATGATATTCCTTCAAGTAAGGAAAGTCAATCGCATATAGGGTGTTTGGGCTTTTAAAAATATATGCTATTTTCATAGTCTGAGCGCAGCCTTGAATTAGCTCGTCATCCGGCCGGCTATTTATAGCCCACTGATAGCCTAAACTGATTCACTGTAGTATTTGGCAGTGCAGCGTGTGCATCATGCACGCATTATCAGTAAGTGTTAAGGTGTAATTTCGTGACATGTTCTATTTGTAGCCATAATTTAGCTTTGAATTAGATGGGCTTTACCCACCTCGCAAAATTGATATAAAAAATTAATTGCAGACTTATTGCCTTTTTATTTTTAATTAAAAATGAATATGGTATAATATATCTTATTTATAATATATTACATATATCTTACGGTAAAACAAGCCAGATCTAATCAGTTAAGAAAAATCAATGCAGTTCCGTACTCCACACGATAGATGGCGGTATGGCATGGCTGAAATGGACCAACAAATCAAGAGGAAGAAGCTGTTGTGGTTTGAAAATTGTAGCGCGTTGGATTGCGAGCGCGAGTGCCCTGCAAGGTAAGTGTAATCGGCTTTAATTTCATGTTGTTTGGCAATGTTTTTTATTGTATGTGCGAGTTTTAATATAGTATCACGCTAATATTAATGGACAGGCACTCTTTATTCCAAAAATCTTAGACAAACATAAAAACGGTGTGAGGGAGTGTTACAACATTTTAAAGACGCAAAATTAAACACGTATTAAGCAAAGTTCGGTGATTAAGAGCATTTATTTCGTACATTGCGAGTCGTCTTAATTAAATTTCCTAATGAAGTCAATGGAGAAAGTCAGTCTTGAGATGAAACTTCTGCAGTTCTGGCTTTTAAATCATGTTTGCTTGTGATTTCATAACAAGAGAGTTAATTTCTGATTTTTTATTGATTTATATTTTATAAATAAACTATATATAATACTATGTTATGGAAAATGTATTTTTTTTAGTAATATGAGTAACTGTATTTTGACTTGTCACAGTAAAATCTAGTATAAAGTAAGCTGATTACTATGAAGTTATTATTATTATTATTATTATTATTATTATTATTATTATTATGCTTCTCTAATATTTGTAATTATTTTATTTTTCCTCCGCAGATATTTGAGTGTGGCTGTGTAAAATGAGCAGTCTAGCAGGTATTAGTTGCTTAAACACTTTAGACTAAAACATTTACACTATGACCACATTTGCTGGTTTCCCTGTCCATATGCAGATTACCCATGTACATTCACATGCTGGATGAAGCTTTCGAGTCACATCAAACACACAGAATGAATATTAAACAATATTTATGCATTATCCATATAACTGCTGTTGACATAAAGAAACATTGAATATAACACATTGATACTAAAATAGTTAAAGTGAATACGTAATTGAATTTAAATGTGTAAATAAGTAAAAAGCTTTAAGCTGTAAACCTGTGACTAATTATTTTTTTTATGTTAATAGATGTTTTTTTTTCTTCTAGTTTTAATGCGTAACCATCAAGCGTGATTGTGTCCTGAGGACCTACCTCATTTGAAGAGTCTGCATCTACCTCAATGAAGACTTAAAGGAATATGTGGTAAGTGTGTCAGCCCATCTTCCTTTCATAAATGTATTTGTAAATCTCACAGTCACAGGACTGAGTTTAGAACACATCTCAGTATTTTCTCTCCTTTTTCTGCAGGACTGAAAGTGGCTGAATCTCAAAATACACCCACAACAGTGGAGATCTTTATCGTTTGGGCTGAGGATGCTGGTCCTGGGGACAGACCTACAGATGTTGGTGTAGAAGTTTTGAACCTGCTGAGTGTCACATATAGATTGGATGGACTTTTTGGGTTCATGTACACTTAATGGGTTTTTTTAACCAGAAATGAAAACGTTTAATTATTGATGTCGTATTAAACATTGATTTGTCTTCGAAGAACAAATTAAGATACTTCAGGTGAAATCTGAGAGCTCTCTCATTCTCTATAGACAGCAATGGTCCCAACTTGTTTAAAGTCCAGATAAATACCTAAAACATCCTCAAAACAGACCACATGCTTTCAGTTGTTCAATCAGAATATTTTTAAGCTACAAGAATAATTTTGAGTGCATATAAAGCAAAAATAACAGCCTTTGAGTTTCTTTATTCTGTTGAACAAGATATTTTGAAGAAAACTGAAAACCTGTAACCATTGGTGTATAACCTGTACTTCCATGGTATGTTTTTTAAAGGTTTTCAGCTTTTTTCAAAATATCTTCTTCTGTGTTCAACAGGAAAAAATAAATAGTTTTTATCTTATTTGTTTTGTCATAACTTTGACATTTTTATAAATATTTATTTTGTATTGTTTAATGTTTTTAATATTGTTAATGTTGCTCTCATTAATAAAAGCTTTGTTTAATTAGTTTGAATGGATTGCATTTTTGAGAACCTGTTGACCAAAAATGTTTATATGTAAATGTGTATTTTTGTTGTTTATTAAATGTACAAACATAATCATTCATTAGCTGAAATTTTGATGACTTGTTTATGCTTGGGCTGTACTTTAACTTGGGCTGTACTTTGTACAAATTTAACCATTATTTAGCCTAGACCAAAATTCACCGGCTTTTAGACGTATATATGTAGCCGTTGAAAAGGCGTCTAAATCACGTCTAGTCTAATCTTGGGCTATGGTTAGACGTCTATTAGATTTTCACTGACAGCCCAAATTTAGCCGTGATTTAGCCTAGACCAAATTTCACCATCTAATAGACGTAAATATGTAGCCGTCTAAACTTGGGCTATGCTTAGACGTCTATTAGATTTTCACTGACAGCCCAAATTTAGCCGTGATTTAGCCTAGACGTCTAGGCTATGTTTAGACGTCTAATAGACGTCTTTTAGACCAAAAAATGCTTGCTGGGTAAGTTGCATATATAATTTACATTTCAAAACCATCCAAATTTTGTCAACTCGCCAATTACATTTACTCATAAAATCAAATTCAAAACCGTCCAATCTGGCAACACTGATCAAATCTTTTTTTTGACTGCATAAGACTGGCTTCTGTCTTTCACCCGATGAACGAACGACTCAAACCAGACAGAAGACTCGAAAAAGGAACTAATCTACTCCACCTGCATAAATGTGCGCATGCGCAAATGAACGAGTCACTCCCTGAGAGGTCTCATCGATCTCGAGTCATACAAAAGATTAGTTCAAAATGAATTACTCATTTAAGAACGAGCCATGGTTTCGTCTTTATCCTCCTGGTAATGTAGAGGTTGGAGTGTAGCAGCTGATATTCATTTACAATGAGGAAGGGCAGAGGGTTGCTGAGAGATTTCAGCTGCTGTCTGGGCTTTCACTGCCTTTCTACACCTTCCTTTCTTCATGTGTTCAATACTTTATCCCTGTGTCATTTTATTTTATTACACGTGTACTTACAACTTAATTTGTAAACTAATTCGTTTTGTTTTCTTTGCATATATGGATTTCCTTTGTCGTTACCAATATCCAGTGAAATTTTCAAGTCAACTGCACCTTTATAAATATGTTTTCTGGGAAAACAGAAAAATGTGACGTGTTCAATACTTATTTCCCCCACTATATTAGTTAGCATTAGCAAATACACGCAGCCTTAAGCCATTTATTTCTCCTCCGTAAAACTCATACTTTATTACCGAGTGTTACCCAACAGAAGGCAGTCCTCCAGGAATGCGGCTGTTTTTCAGAGAGAGCGCGCGGCTCGTGCTCAGACTGGTTGAAGATGCCTGATCTGCCGTTTGCTCTGCTTGTTTTTGGAGTCCTGCTGAGCTCCGGACGAGCTCAAAACGCCCTCAGCAAACTGCCGGACACCTTCAAGAAAGGCGTGGTGGAGCTCGCGCTGAAAAATGTCAACTCTCACGAAGGAGTCCAGCAGCATTTTCTCTTCTTTAAAAGCCTTCAGCAGTCGAAAATTGAGGTAAATGTTTATTCTGATTGATGACTCGCGTCGTGACGTCGTGTTGAGGTTGTTGGTTTACGTCAGTTTTAGGCGGTAAATAGACGTGTTGTCGAAATATAAAATAAATAGGGAAAAGGTGTTTATTGATCAACATGTATTTTAATTATTATGGGTAAGCTTTACTTTGTTAAATCTGAACAATTTATTGTTGTTTTTGACAACCTCGGTGTCAATAATATTGTTATTTTCAGTCTTCACTGTTATTATAGTTTTAGTATTTGAATCGACTCTCTCTCTCTCTCTCTCTCTCTCTCTCTCTCTCTCTCTCTCTCTCTCTCTCTCTCTCTCTTATTTAGTATTAGGCCTATAGTTTAATTTTACTATGTTGAATTTTATCTTTGCCAACTGTCTGATATAAAAGTACATTTAAAATATAACAAATATATATTTTAAAGTGTAATTGTTGAATTTGTTTGTTTGTGGTTTAATTTATCCTTATTTCTTGTTTATTTTTTATTATTGGAATTACTGTTTAGCTATTTTAAATTTAGATAACAATAAATAGTCAATAAACAAAAAGGTGAATATTATTATATAAATAAATCTCTCATCTCTCTAGGCAGGGTTTGATGTAACCTTCATCTACCACAACTTTTATCTAAAAGCCACAAAGTGCAAAAGAGGAACGGAGAACGCTGACGCCACCACATGTGCGTTCAGAAATGATCGGGTAAGCAAAAGTTCAAATCGTGAAAAACATACCTGCACACACACCTGGATAATCGGTGGACAGAGCTCAAGCTGTAAATCATTGCTCAGACAAGTGTTGTAAGTTATTTTACTGTATTATAATGGGAGTTTATAATAGTTTTCCCCCCCTCCAGCCTCTGATTGACTGTACCATCTGCTATAAAACCTACGCTGGAAAGATTGAACCAGAACCCATACCCTATGTGAGCTGTGTGCATAAACCGGCTCTTACTGAGGTCTGTGCTTTTCACGCATGTTCTATTCTCTGTGCATCATCATCATCATCATCATCAAATAACAATGCGTTTTAAATACAATTAGAGAAATTTAAATAAATATGGTTTCAAATTTGTTATTAATGTAGCTACTGATACAATTAATTTAGTAAATATTCAAAGAAAAAGAATGACATTCTAAAATATTTACATATTATCCATATATACAATTGTACTTGTTAAAAACATGATTACAATGAAATTATTGGTTGTTATATTTTTAATAGAAAATAAAACTTTAGGTGTTGCAAGCTTTTCCAAAGAAATTTCTATTGCCTAAACATACCCTGAATAAATAATACATTTAATAAATAATAATAATAAATCTTACAAATATTTGTATTTTTACAGTTTTTATTTGTCATACTGATATAATGAAAATAACAATATATATTTGAATATATAAAAAAATTCTTATTCTTACAAATTCTAAAATATTTACACATTCATCAAATATGCTCAGTAATACATTAAAATCAGTGATATAATGAAATAATATTAAATACATATTTGAACACTTAAAAATATTCTTATTTTTACAAATTGTTAGATATTTACATATTCATGGATTCAAATATGCTCAGTACTTCGTTAAAAATCTTTGATATAATAAAAAAATCAGTTATATAATGAAATTATTTTAAATACATATTTGAATGTATTAAACTATTCTTATTCTTACAAATACTAAAATATTAACATATTAAAAAATTTGCTCAGTAATACATTAGAATCAGTTATATAAATAAGTAATTTAAAATACATAATTGAATTTATTAAAATATTCTTGTTCTTACAAATTCTAAAATATTCTATATTGATAAATTAAAATATGCTCAGGAATGCATTCAAAATATGTGATTATAATTAATTACAATAATTTTAAATGCATATTTGAATATTTGAAAACTATTCTTATTCTTACAAATTCTAAGATATTTTCATACTCATAAATTCAAATATGATCAAGTAACATTAAACTCAGTGATATAATGAAATAATTTTAAATACATATTTAAATTTATTAAAATATTCTTATTCTTACAAATTCTAAGATATTTACATATACATACATACAAATATGCTCAGTAATAGATTAAAAATCTGTGATTTATAATGAAATAATTGAAATAATTTTAAATACATATGTGAACATATTAAAATATTCTTGTTCTAATGAATTCTAAAATATTTACATATTCATAAATTCAAATATGCTCAAGTAACACAAAACTTGTTTAAAAACAAAACATAATATGCATCCCATCTCAACATTGGATACTAGAAAAAAAATTAATGGCAGTGATATTTTAATTAGAGACATTAGGTGTTGAAATGCTTAAAAGATCATTTTTAATTTATATTTTCATATTTATACAGTTTTTTTAGATTTACATAATGTTTTTAAAGTAATATTAATAATGATCTAATAAATCTGGTATTCATCGCATAAAACATATCCCAGAGTAATTGACAGTTCCTTCCACTGTGGTGACCCCTGATAGTGAGTGAGAAATAAGAAATCTTAAAAATATACTACATTTTAAACTACAATTAGCAATTTCTAAAATATTGACTCATGCATCTTTGCTGTGGTATTTCACATAAAGAGACTTCAGGTGTTGTATATTCTACAAATATGCTGATCTATCTTCAGGAACTAATACCATTTCATTGTTTTATACCATAGGATATGAAGAAAGAGCGACTCGAGCGCTGTAATAAGATGGGATACAGCAGTGGATCCCCAACACTGCTGGCTGTCGGATCCGAATGAGAATACTGGATGTTCAGGGACATAAAACTCTCCTATAGTCAGTCTTTTGTGCCAAATCATGCATATTTGATTCATAATATCTAGTGAATATACATTTTTAACATTTAAACATCACTGTATTCCAATATTATGTTTTTAACCCATATTCTTTATGGCCCATACTAAAGCTGATTATAAAACACAAACATATACATGGTAAGATTTTGCATTATAAGACATATTGTAGTCTTTTAAGATATATCTATGTGTAGGTAAACGTTACTATATATTGATAGTCTGTCTAAAGAATATCCATATAATTCTATAGTGAATGAAAGAATTAAATGGGTCCTAATATGCTTTATACATACTAGCTTACAGTAACAATTGCTTTTTTCTAATTAATGGAGCCTATGCATTGAGTTTAATAGTGTCTCATGAACTAGCATTATATTTAATTTATTACATTAATAAACATGAACTAATAGTAAAATAAAAGTAGCATGAACTAATAAACAATCATTTTAAATCATTGTTAATTTAAATAAACAGTTGTTTTATGACATTGTTAATTTCTAGATTTCTTATATTAAATCCATTACGTTTATTAACATTTAACATGAATTACAGTACAAAGCAACAATAATTGTATTTTAACTAATGTATAATTGATTGTGTGCATTATTCACTTTGGCAATGGGCTAAGCAAAATAGAGGAATTCTGAAGAGTGGCCTGGTCACAAAGATTGTAGTAGATTGATAAATATGGTCTTATTTTACATATAGCCCTCCCAAATTTACGATGCATTTAGGATATTGCATATTTTTTGTTCATTTGCATATTTAATTTTAAGGTTTTATTTAGGTTCTTTCTCTCTGAATGTTTCATTTTATTCCACTAGGTGGCAGTAAAGTTTTCTTTTTTTAAATCTTGTTTTGAACAAAATAAACGTTCTGTCATACTATTGTTGTCATTATTTTTATTAGGTAGATATTTAAATGTTAATTTAAAATTACTCAAAAAAAAAAAAAAGCAATTACCATAAATCATAGTTTCTTTGTTTTCCCTTTGTCCTCTTTAATTCAGTTCTTTATTAATAGTTCAGAAAATCACTAAAGATTGAGTCATCTAATTTTGCAAATTAACTTTTCAAATATTTCCATCATTCTTCATAACCTCAGACTATTATGTTGTACAAACGTCTCTCCATTACGTCACTCTTTGGAAATATTTTGAACATTTTCACAGGAGGACTAGAACAAATAAAAACCAGACTCGGGTGTTTAGAGTATATTTTATTTAGTTTGACCTGCAAAATCATCTGAAAACAACAGTTAAACTTACGGATAGAAAGCAAAAGAAAGCCATTATAATGCGCGCGCTCGTGATAAACCGCGGTGGTCTTGACTGTTGTTCTGAATCGCGGCTGGCTTGACCGCAGTGCCGATATAACCTGCTAAAAAAAGAAAACATCACAACATTCCAACAAACAGGTATACATCATAGACTGTAAAATATAGGTATACATTTACCACATTTCTATTTTAAACTATAGTAAACTGAAGTTTGAAACTATTATTAAAATAGACGATGAGTGGGCCACGCTGCTCCCACCTATTAACGCTCGCAGAGGGGTCCCACTACCGGCCTCTTGTGTTTTCTTCAGGGTCCTCAGAGCCCCATGTAGCACCCTGGCAAAACATGCATGGACCTCCTCGCCTCAGGAAGTGCACGAGCTAACCGGGCGCCAGTCCGTGTCGGTTTTCACGGGAATGTTGCTCGGCGGCACATTTTGAGCAACAAACAGGCAATATTCCTCGCATGTTGCATTTACATACGCAAACCGCAAGGAACTACAGCACAGACGGGCCCGAGTGAAGCTTCACGAAGCGGACTTCGTGAAATTGCTCCACTCGTACCGTCGGTATTGAACTCACCTTGGTCAGGTACAAACAGCAACACTGAGAGAACTGAGGAGCTTTATGAGAATGCAGATGAATGTTTAGAACGCGACGTCACTGGCTGAGAATGACATCAATCTCCTTATAAGTGCTGAAGAGTTTAAGATAGATTGACTTCACAGGAATTGGAAAACACAAGAACAAGCTACATTTCTTATCCAATTCTCCCCAAAATTAAAGAGCTTCAGTTTAAAATGATTAATGATGTAAATCCATCAAAATATTACAATTAAGATTAAATTAAATTAAAGATTAATTAAAGATTAAAATTTGATATTGAGGATAACTTGTTAATTTTGTGAAAGTGATATTGAAACCACTGAGCATATTTTCTCCAATTGCATCTACTCGGAGCTATTTTGGGCTCATATACAAGACAGAATGTCTGCTGTCAATATCCATGTAAACCCCTTTTGCTATAAACAAGTTAAATTTGGTGTAACTAAAGAAACTACAGCATTAATAACTTTTTAATAACTGGTTAATGACCTGTTATGCTTTGCAAAATTCTTCATTCATAAATGGCACAATTGTCATTACCATATGTTGCTTGTTTATGCATGCATGCAAGGCCTACTTATTATTTCTGAACAAAAAAAAGTTTAAGATAGATTCAGAAGTTTTTTCAACACATTTCTAAACATAATAGTTTTAATAACTCATCTCTAATAACTGATTTATTTTCTGTTTGTCATGATGACAGTAAATAATATTTGACTAGATATTTTTCAAGACACTTCTATACAGATTAAAGTGATATTTAAAGGCTCAACTAGGTTTATTTGGTTAACTAGGCAGGTTAGGGTAATTAGGCAAGTTATTGTATAACGATGGTTTGTTCTTTCGAAAAAATATATAGCTTAAAGGGGCTAATAATTTTGACCTTAAAATGTTTATAAAAAAATGTAAAACTGCTTTTATTCTAGCCGAAATAAAACAAGTAAGACTCCAGAAGAAAAAAAAATTATCAGACATACTGTGAAAATTTCCTTTCTCTGCTAAACTTCATTTGGGAAAATTTTTTAAAAGAAAATAAATTCAAAGGGGGGCTAATCATTCTGATTTTAAGTGTGTGTGTGTGTGTGTGTGTGCGTGCGTGCGTGCGTGCGTGTGTGTACTCAATAGCCTACATTTGAAATAAATCTATTTGCTTAAGCCCATCTGAAAACAACAGTAAACAACAACAACAATAGAAACCCGACAGAAACCATCAAAAGAACACATGAACACATTTCCAAACTGACTAATTTGACCATGCACATGTTTGTTATTCCAATGGTTTTTAAAAATATATACGTAAATATAAGAACTTTGGGAATTTTATAAATGCTGTTCGGAATTTATTTTGGCCGTATTAAACAATTCTAAACAAAATAAAATCATTGACTGTCCTCCACTGGATGGCACTCTAATCTCCCAGAGTCCTTGAATTCATATTCCCTCCGAATGTGAAAGTAAAAACGGGCAAACAAAAGGAGGAAAAATGACTCTCCACAAAAACATCTCCTGATTGCACAACCTCTCATTTCTCGCTCCCGCGTGTGGATTTATACTCAGTGCACCCTCTCAGCGTCTGCATTTCTCTGAAGTTCATCATTTAAGACTGTGATTTCCTTACTGGATCAAGATGTCCGTGTTTCTGCTCTTCATGCTGGTCAGTGCTGGACTGTTTCTGGACTCGTCGGAGGCTCAGGAGGATCTCAGCAAACTTTCAGAAAACCACAGGAAAGGTGTTGAAGTGGCTGTAGAGCAGATTAACTCGCACCAGACTATCAAAAGCGTTTTTCTCTTCTTCAAGAGTCTGGACAAGTCTGACATCGACGTGAGTGATTTCATTTGACACTTATATTACACTAAGGGTAAAGTTGCTTTTATATTCGCACATTCAGTTCAGATTACCATGCTACTTTGAATTTTCGGTCTGAAATATGCAAGTCTGACTATAAAACAACATTGTCACTATTTAATTGAATGATTTAAAATAGGCAAATAATACTTTTCTGAGGTTATATTAAGAAGGTGAAAGTCTGAACGTGTAAATATAAAAGCAACTTTACTCCCATATTAAATAGAACCCACCTATTTAAAATGTTTTGTTTGTTTTACTTATAAAGCACGAGCAAATACTATGGTAAGTTATAGTAAATAACGTACTACTATGAGGCGCCGTGTAGGATTTAAATCAAACTTTGCTTATCAACACACACATAAACACGTGCATATACACCTATAAATTACTCGCATATACACCTATACTTTTAGATGGTCAAAACAACATATATGAAACTTGTGTATATACATATAAACTTGACACACGCATACACTCACACACACACGCACATACATATAAACTCCATTTATGCAAACACTACGACACACGCGCACATACATATATACTCCATCCATGCATACACACCCACACTAACACACGCACATACATATAAACTGCATCTATGCAAACACACCCACACACACGCACACATACATATAAACTGCATTTATGCAAACACACCCACACACACGCGCACATACATATAAACTGCATCTATGCAAACACACCCATATATAGTGACTTGTGTATATACATATATGCAAGTGATTTCATATGTGAGTGCGCATGAATTTTTCACTTTAAACGGAAGGTATTTCAGTATAACAGGAAGTTATCTCAGTTCATAAAAAATAAGTCATTTCAGTGTAAAAGTCACAGCCAAAACGAAATATATCATTATTTATAATTATAAGCCTGTATCAGGTCATTTCAATTAGCCGTGTTGTAGTGCAATCTATCCTATCTTCAAGCTTATGAAATATAAATGATGTGATTAATTGAGGTATTAGGTCTTTTGATTATTGAAAACATGACATGACTGCTCCAGCAAAATGTTTATTAAAATCCTAAAATAAATGAAAGCAGTAGGTTTAATCAATACACGGTCACACATGAAGTATATAATATTATTTATTATTAGAATAAATACATTGTTGTCTAATATGATTTTCTGTATCGTGTCGCAATCCTTAATGGGTTATTTTGGGTCCACACTTCAGTCCAGAAGGTGGCAGGAATGCACATTGTTGGTTTGCCAGCTGCCATTAATCAGAAAATAAGATGAAGTAAGCTATTTTGCCACGTTTCTCCATTTGAATGACCATGATGAACAGTGATAGCGCTAACGTTACAGACGCAACTAACATTTTGCGAAATGTTCTTGCTTCGCCGACTATAATAAGATCCATATCTAATTCAGTGGAGTCAAATGTGTCCCCTTCAGCTGAACTGCAAACAGAATCTGAATTGCGCAATTTGTTTCGCCATCAAGGCCCGCAGTTCAAGACTGCGGTCACGCCATCTGCGGTTCAGAGAGAAACGGTCACGCTATCTGTGCTTTAAATTGTAGTGCGCGTCTACTCTGTGTTTTGCGGTAGACTAAAGACGCGTGTGTTTAATGCGCTGCAGTTTTATAATCTTGTTTCACTTTTATTCGCCTGACTATATCATCCTCATTGCAATTAACACAAGTAAATAAAGCACCGAAAAACGTCAAGGCTATCAAGATCACTCTGAAATTCATGTTGATTTGCATGAGAAAAAAAATTACTTAATGCCTTCCGTTCACACTGAAAAGTTAACGCACATTCACATATAAATCACCTGCAAATATGCACAACTTTGTATATGTTTGTGTATCTTGTTTTGGATGTTTGCTCGACTGTTTAACGGGTGTTTATGCATGCTGGGAGTTGTATGTGTGTGGGTGTGTTTGCATAGATGGAGTATTTATGGATGTGCGTGTGTTAATGTGGGTGTGTTTGCATAGATGGAGTATATATGGATGTGCGTGTGTTAATGTGGGTGTGTTTGCATAGATGGAGTATATATGGATGTGCGTGTGTTAATGTGGGTGTGTATGCGTGGATGGAGTTTATATGTATGTGCGTGTGTTAATGTGGGTGTGTTTGCATGGATGGAGTATATATGTATGTGCGCGTGTGTCGTAGTGTTTGCATAAATGGAGTTTATATGTATGTGCGTGTGTGTGTGAGTGTATGCGTGTGTCAAGTTTATATGTATATACACAAGTTTCATATATGTTGTTTTGAACATCTAAAAGTATAGGTGTATATGCGAGTAATTTATAGGTGTATATGCACGTGTTTATGTGTGTGTTGATAAGCAAAGTTTGATTTAAATCCTACACGGCGCCTCATATACTACAGCGTTTTTGGAGCCATACTATTGTTATACTTGAAGTAATCTGTTGAGGCAATTTTATATTTGGGCTTTTAAAACCTAATAAACTACCCAGTACGTTTTCTTCAACTACATGTACCACCGTTTACTGTTGTAAAAACTAATGTATACTACAATATTTATCACAAATTATCAGTTCACTGTGGCTAATAGTACAGTGGGATGTAGCATTCATTACCTAAAAATGTTATATAGCTAATATACACTTACTGGCCACTTTATTAGGTACACCTTACAAGGACCCCTTTTGCCTTCAGAACTGCCTTAATCCTTCGTAGCATAGATTCAACAAGGTACTGGAAATATTTCTCAGAGACTTTGCTCCATATTGACATGATAGCATCATGCAGTTGCACTGTGGAGGCCATTTGAGTACAGCGAACTCATTGTCATGTTTAAGAAATTAGTCTGATATGCTTCACGCTTTATGACATGGCACATTATCGTGCTGGAAGTAGCCATCAGAAGATGGGTACACTGGGTACACTAGCAAACCGATATAAAATCTATATTTGCTGTAAATTTTGTGTTAATGTCATATTACTTAATTATACAGTTGTTAAAATTGATTATAACCAACATAAATCTTTTGTTTGTGGAAATTGTTGCATTCATTTAGTGAAAATGTATCAAAAACAGTGTATTTTAACCCTTTAACAGCCACCGTAAGTGTCTGTTTGACTTTCTGTCTATACTGTAGGTTATCATTAAAACAAAAAAACTCAAAATGAGCTTAGAGTGGAGTCAGGAGCGCAAGAAATTGGTTAACGTGGTTCTTAGAGTGGAAGTTAAAGAGTTAAAAACACTGATTAATGCTTAGACATGTTTAAGCTTGAATTCCATGATGAATACCATTATAATCTGGTTTGTTGTAGGGTGGATTTGGTGTGAGTTATCTTTTTCATCACTTTAACCTGAAAGCCACCAGATGCCCTAAAGGAACTAAAGATCCAAACCCGACGAAATGTGCTTTCAGAAACGACAGAGTAAGTTGATACAGAATTGAATAACTTGAAATGACTTTAATTGATTTAATTGATGTTGTGTAAAATGCATGGATTTACAGTATATAAAGAGCACTAGTGTGTTTCTAAAAATTGTTTCTGTATTTATTTAATCTTGCCTATATTTGAAGAATATATTTTTAAAGGGACAGTTCGCCCAAAGATGAAAATGATGTCATCATTTACTCACCCTTCACTGGTCAAAAACGTTGTGTTTGAGTTTCTTTCTTCTGTTTAAACACAAAAGAAGATATTCTGAAAAATGTTGGAAACCAGTCACCATTGACTTGTATTTGTTTTTCCTACTATGGAAGTCAATGGATACTAGTTTCTAACATTCTTCAAAATATTTTATTTTGCAAAAAAGAAAGTCATAAAGGTTTGTTATCACTTGAGGGTGAGTAAATTTTAATTTTGGGGGGTTGAACTATCTTTTTAATATCGTTTACAGGGACAATTCACCCAAAAATAAAATTCTGTCAGCATTTACACACCCTTCACTCATCACAAACCTGTTTGAGTTTCTCTCTTCTGTTTAGACACACAAAAAAAGATATTTTGAAAAATATTGGAAACCGGTCACCATTGACTTCCATTTGTTGTTCCTACTATAGAAGTCAATGGTTACCGGTTTATAACATTCTTAAATATATCTTCTTTTGTAAAATAGAAACTCAAAAAGGTTTGTAATCACTTGAGGGTGAGTAAATGTTCATTCAGTAATTCACCATTGAATTCAAAATACCTTCTTTGGCAAAAGAGAAACTCTTAAATGTTTGGAACCACTTGAGGCTTAGTAAATTTTCTTTTTTTGTGTGTGGTGAACTATTCCTTTAATATTGTTAAAGGGACAGTTCACCCCCAAAAATCAATTATGTCAGCATTTACGCACCCTTCACTTGTCACAAAACTGTTTGAGTTTCTTTTTTGTGATGAACATAAAGGAAGATCATTTAAGAATTATTGAGAACCAGTAACCATTGACTTCCATTTGTTTATCCTACTATGGAAGTCAATGTTCTAACATCGTTCAAAATATATTTTTTTGTAAAATTGAAACTCAAAGGTTTGGAACCACTTGAGGGTGAGTAAATGTAAATTTTTTTGGGTAAACTATCCCCTAAATATTGTTTAAAGGGACAGTTCAGCCCCCAAAAATTAATTCTGTTTGCATTTACTCACTCTTCATTACCCACAAACCTGTTTGAGTTTCATTCTTCCATAGAACACAAAGATATATTGCAAAATATTGGAATATTGGAAATATTTTTTTCCTACTATGGAAGTCAATGGTTACCGGTTTCTAACATTCTTAAAAATATCTTCTTTTGCAAAATAGAAACTCATCAAGGTTTAGAACCATCTGAGGGTGAGTAAATAGTGAGCAAATTTGTATTATTTTGTGGTGCACTATCCCTTTAATATCATTAAAGCGATAGTTCACCCCAAAAATCAATTTTGTTATCATTTACTCATATATCACTCGTCACAAACCTGATTGAGTATCTTTCATCCATTAAACACAAAAGAAGATATTTTGAAAAATATTGGAAATGGGTAACCATTGACTTTCCTACTATGTAAGTCAATGGTTACCAGTTTCTAACATTCTTCAAAATATCTTCTTTTGCAAAATAGAAACTCATAAAGGTTTGGAACAACTTGAGGGCGAGTAAATAGTGAGTAAATTCTCATTTTTTGGGGTGAACTGTCCCTTTAGTATTGTGATGAGAACAGGTTTAAACGGAGTCTGGAATGTGATTGAGATGAATGAAATTGTGTTGAATATGAATGTAATTGATATTATTGATCATCTGTTTGTAGCCTCTGATTGACTGTGGAATCTGCTATAAGATGTACAATGGAGAGATGCAGAAGGACCCGAAGCCGTACATCCACTGCATTCACAAACCACAGCTCACACAGGTCATTCCCCCCACATCACTGTAAACGTTGCACACTAACATTTGATCCATTTACAAACATGTTTTTGAACTATTGGACTTGATTTGCAGTCAGATCTATCTATCTATGTTCATGATTATATGATACTGAAGTATTTAGCTTAATTTGAGCTTGGTTTGTTTACGTTTTAAAACAAACCAAAATCTAACACAATTGATGCAATTCAGACAAAGGTTGCAGGAAACGGTGTTATACAAACTTGAATGATCATTTCCAGGAAATCAGATCCCGCTTTTAAAGATTCTGTGCAGTGAAAACATTTAGGAAAAATGTGACCTCTATGCTAGATTCAGGAAACATTCTTAAGAAGATTTTATTCTAGAATTTATTCTTAAGAATTTATTTATTCTAGAAAAGTGCCATTTTCTAACTTCAGAAAAAATATATTTAAAGAATATTGTTAAAATTTTGTATTCTTAAAAATCATCTTAAATGGATATTCACCCAAAAATGTATATTTACTTACAGCAGTTTCTTTCTTCTGTTGAACACATGTAGACACATGAAGATATTTTGGAAAATGTTGCTGGTAATCATTGACTTCCATAGTATTTGTTTTTCCTATTATGGAAGTCAACGGTTACCGATTATTAACATTCTTCAAAATATCTTCTTTTGTGTTCAACAGAAGAAAGAACTCAAACAGGATTTTGAACAGGTGAAGCGTGAGTAAATGATGGCAGAAGGTACATTTTTGGGTGAACTGTCGCTTTAACCTGTCAGTCAGCACTCAATTATGAGGATTTACACCTACCTACCTTTAAATAGTACCAGTTCTTGACCCCAGTGAGCTACAAGCAAACAAAAATGAGGTATCATTGGAAAGAAGACACTTTAAGCTTTGCTATGGTCCATCTAGAAAGTTTCATGATAAAAAAAAAATATAAAAAGTTATACATTATGAAGTAACGAGAATGGAAAATTGTACTGTGTTCAATATTTGCTTTTCCATATACAAACATATGAAAACATTAATGTAATAACCTAGAAAATAGACCTTGAAAGCCAAATGTCTCATGAGTTTATATTTCAAATTTGATGAAGAGCATAAAAATTTGATTTCTGCAGAAAGTTTTCGGAGACTATATCAGGGTCCTTCTTTGCCTCACCGCCTGAGGCACTTTCTCAAAAATGAAATCATCCCAAGCTAAAACAGTAACAGTTGCAGAATAATTTGGTCTACATTCACAGATTAGATAACTTTGGAAAGAAGACACTTTGGGCTTTACTATCTGTCATCTAGAGTTTATAATGCTTAAAACGAAAAAAAAAAAAAGTTATAGATGCATGTTCTTAGCTTTTGTTCTAAGATTCATCTTAAATAATTAATATTCATTTGAAATAATTTCTTAGAGTTAATCAAACTAAATATTTATTGTTTTTTTTTCTTCTAAGATTAAATATTACAAATTTAGGTAACACTTTACTTAAAGGGGTGTTCATAAGACTATCATGAAACCTTTATAATCATTACATGACACATGAATGTGATTTTATGCATGCTTACATATTAAATGCAAAGATAACATTGTTTGTTATGATAACTTGACATAAACAAATACATCACATCATGTTTTTGTCTTTGCCATGACAATTGGACTAACCGAAACAACAAATGCTGTCATAAATCCGTCATAAACATGATAAAACACACACACGAGCCAAATATTCCACTATTCTAAATAAAAATACATCAAGAAAGCTTATTTATTCAGCTACATTTGTGTAACATATCTCATTCTAAAAAATTATCCTTATGACTCGTTTTGGTCCAGGCTCACAAATCCCATTTATTTTATTGTATTCTATTTTATTACTGTATTATAGGAAAACCGTCATTAATGATAATGTGTACTCAATTTACTTGAAGTGCAACACATATTTATTGTTTGTTTTTCTAAAGATCAGTGAATAATAACTATTATTGATACCATTTCAGGACTTGTTGAATACGAGAATTGAACACTGCAAAAAAATGAGCTACACTAATGGATCTCCATCTCTCCTGGCAGTGAAGACGCCGTAGAAGATCACATCACATTTCTTTAATGTCACTATTTAAAAAAAGATTTTGATGTATTCAGTAATACTGTAGGGATCTTTGCACTGTACTCCATCATTTCAAAATAGAAAACATTTTATTGTGCATCTTATGTTAGTGGCAGTTGCTGTTATGTGTGCCATTTTTTAGTTTTGTTAATTCTTTGCAATAATCAGATTTCTTAAAGTCCTTTTAGTATTCAGTAGGACACTAATCAATAAAAATGTAATAGCATGAATTTTTATGGTAGACAAGGTTACACAAGAATGTGTTTTTAAGTCCTTCATTTTCATTTTTATTCATGGTAACATTAAAATCAGCTTGTTTTATGTTTTTCTCAAAGATTCTTTTGATTCATGCATGGGGTAATGGAGGGATTTCTTCACATAAAGGAAAAAGGGGAAAATGTGTTATCCAACCCTAAATTATGTGATATTGTGCCTTACGATGATGTTTTGTAAAAAAAAAAGGAAAAGGAAAAAGAAATGTATTTATTATACAGTATATAATTGTGTATTAAATCTATATTTTTATAATTACAAAAATTATGAAAATGTATATCTATATATAATATATAAATTATAATTAAGGCTATATATATATATATATATATATATATATATATATATTTTATTATAAAAATATGTATATATAAATTATGTATAAAAATATAAATTATGTATTATAATAATGTATTATATATATTTTTTACAATTATATAGAATTATTAAAATGATAAAAAAAAAAATATATATATATATATATATATGTATAAAATAAATTCATTCATTCATTTTCTTTTCTGCTCAGTCCCTTTATTAATCTGGGGTCGCCACAGTGGAATGAACCGCCAACTTATCCAGCATATGTTTTACGCAGCGGATGCCCTTCCAGCGGCAACCCATCAATGGGAAACATCCATACACTCTCATTCACACACAGAATTTAGCTTACCCAATTCATTTATACCACATCTTTGGACTTCTGGGGGAAACCGGAGAACCCGGAGGAAACCCACACAAACGCAGGGAGAACATACAATCTTCGCACAGAAATGCCAACTGACCCAGCCGAGGCTCGAACCAGTGACCTTCTTGCTGTGAGGCAATCGGGCTACTCACTGCACCACCGTGACGCCCAATATAAATAATCATAATATTATAATTTGTGTTTTTTTTTCTTCCACTTTTGAACAAAGCAACCCAAGGTTTTAGGAGTAATAAATCTTTGGGCCTTTAGTTATACTATTGAAATATCTTAGATTAAATTCAATTTTTTTTTTTTTACAATTTTTATTTTAAACAATGTCATACTAATTGTTTAAATTTTCAGTTTAGCAAAAACAAAAATACAACAAGAATAATATAGATTCAAAATAACTTAATACACTTTGAAAGAAAGATAAATAACAATATAATTTTAAATAATACAGCCATAACATATTTGTCTAATCTATATACTTTCAATGTCCATCAGTTAAAAAAAGTCACCATCTTGACACATAAAGTAAACGAATATTTTATGGCAAGGCAAGAGGTCATCCCCTTTATCCACTGAGACACACCAGGACTGTCTGCTTTTAACCAAGCTTCCAGCAAACAAAATTAACAGCAATCTTTCATGGTTGGTCATATTAAAGTTCAATAGACAAATATGCAATATACACAAGCTGGGATCAAGAGGAATTACTCTACCAATCATCTGACTTACAATATTCAGTATTTTAACCCCAAAACAACTGACTTTAGAACACTCCCACATACAATGAAATAAATTTCTTTTCTCTTGTTTACATGCATCAGGGATATTCATTCATTCATTTTCTTTTCGGCCTAGTCCCTTTATTAATCTGGGGTCGCCACAGCGGAATGAACCGCCAACTTATCCAGCATTTGTTTTATGCAGCGGATGCTCTTCCAGCTGCAACCCATCACTGGGAAACACATACACGCTTATTCACACACACATACACTACGGACAATTTAGCCAACCCAATTCACCTGTACCGCATGTCTTTGGACTGTGGGGGGAAACCGGAGCACCCGGAGGAAACCCACGCGAACACAGGGAGAACATGCAAACTCCACACAGAAACGCCAACTGACCCAGCCGAGGCTCGAACCAGCGACCTTCTTGCTGTGAGGCGACAGCGCTACCTACTGCGCCACTGCGTCGCCCCCTGTAGCAGGGATATTTGGGTTAAAATGATGCAACTTAACGAGATATACTGTCTGCTAAGCCCTTTATATTGAAGCTATCTAAAATGAGTGCTTGTTGTCTGAGTTTGGGCTTTCAGACAAGCTTCTTGCCACTCTTCCTCAGTTATATCAACTTGTTGGGCAGACTACCAAGCTTGAAGTCTGTCAATAATTGACTCTTTTGATTTGTCCACCAGCTGTTTATATAAAGCAAATACCTTACCTTAATGTTTTAAACATTAAGTGTAATATTTTCCAGAAAGGGGGGTTTGGCAAATGGTGATCTTGTTTTGACGTAATAAAACTGTTGCAAATACGCATGGGACGATAACCGTTTTCAAGGTATTCTGTGGTTTGGAAAAGTCAAGGTTTTAAAACCGCTAAAATTTTTTGTAATAATGTTCCTAAGGTATGTGTAAGATTTTTTGTTTACATTTTTTAGTTTTTTTAGGACAACAGTATCACCAGCAGAAAAGATATCCAAACATGTCGTTTAAATTGTAAAGAAATCTGTGTTTTTGAACCTAATGAATACAGCAGAAGTCAATGATTCATTTGAATTATTTAGCCTGACATGTTTACTGTAACAAAATATTTAAAATGTTTTTCAAAATAAAATAAATTGTTTTCAAAGAGGAACATTTTTTTGTTTTTTACTTAGACATTTAAAAAGAACATATTTTAGAGCAGTAATCACAATACTGTGATACCGTGAAACTGTGATATTTTTATCCAAGGTTATCATACCGTCAGAATCTTACACCGGCCCATGCCTAACTGCAAATATTTGAGAGAGTGCTTTTTTGGAATTCCGAATTTATTCTTAATTTCTTCAAAGGGCATAAAGTTTCCTTCATCATAGAGATCAGATACCTTGCTAATACCTTGAGTTGACCAAATTTTAAAACTTGGAGCGGCTCTACCAGAGTGATAATTTTCATCCCCATAAATTGGTGAGAAATTAAAAAAATTATAAATTGGTGAGTTGTGGAAATCCACCTAAATGAGTACGAGCCTCAAACCAAACTGCTATAGTATTCCTGGTAAATGTATTTTTAATACATTTTAATAACTTAATCTAATTTTAATGGTATAAAGTCAAGGCTTATCATAACGAGCATTTCCTTCTTCAAAATAACTAGTTTGTATTCATTCATTATTGTAACGATACCAAATACAGTTCATTCAGACACAAACAATGTCTTCCAGCACTCTTTTAATGTTAATTAAGGAGACTGATTTGACCTTAAAGTGCTATGACAGCTCAGAGCATCATTTATCAAATGTAACAATAACATGAGCCGTTTTTAGCAAGGCATTTGTTTATCCCTTGGCTGAACTGTTGCTCTTTTGTAAGTGTTTGCTGGCATCATGTCGGGGTCATTCAGTGCTCGCTTTAGAGGTTTGTGTGTTCTGTCTGATCACAAAGGAAAAGGACTTGGGTATGTGTATAAAACAGCAGAGAAGAGATCAAAATATGACTAGAATTATATTAGATTAAAAAAAGAAATGCATACATGTTTGTGTGCCTAACTATATCTTTTGTAAATGCATCTTTATTGTGTAGGTATATTGAAATGTTGGTGCTTCCGCTGAATTGCATGACTTTTATAATGTAATGTAAATTCAGCTTTGATGTTCAATGTTTGGTCAGAACCATGGACAGCACCTTTCTGCAAGCCTAAATGACTTTAAATAACAAGTTAGTATATTGCGGAGTCATTTTATCTTTATTTTTTATTCATCAAACAGGCTTTTTCAGTTCTTTTAATAGATGAACTTCATCATAATTATACTCGACAATTCTTACATTTTTCTGTTGCAGGAAAACATTGGTGGTTAATATATTGAGAAAAGATTAGATGCATGTACTGTGCACAACTAAATACAGTATAAATGGTAAAATAGTATACCATTTAAAATAACAATAAATGCTGAATTTTCAGCATCATTATATCAGTTTTGGGCAATTTATGAATATGTAAATATCTTAGAATTTGTAAGAACAAGAATATTTAATAAACTCAAATATGCATTTAAAATGATTTCATTATATCACTGATTTAATGTATTACTTGAGCATATTTTAATGTAGGGCTGCACGGTGGCTCAGTGGTCGCTGGCTCGAGCCTCAGCTGGACCAGTTGGCATTTCTGTGTGGAGTTTGTTCTCCCTGTGTTGGCGTGGGTTTCCTCCGGGTGCTCCGGTTTCCAGTCCAAAGACATGTGCTGTAGGTGAATTGAATTAGCTAAATTGGCCATAGTGTATGTGTGTGTGGATGAGTGTGTATGGATGTCTCCCAGTACTGGGTTGCGGCTGGAAAGGCATCCGTTGGTTGGTGTAAGTTGGTGGTTCATTCCTCTGTGGTGATGCCTGATTAATAAAGGGACTAAGCTGAAGAAAAATGAATGAATGAATGAATGAAGTTTAAGTATATAAGAATAATTATATAAGTCACATGATCCTTCAGAAATCATCCTAATATGTGGATTTGAAGCTCAAGGAACATGTCTTGTACCACATAATTTAATCAAAAACAGTTCAAGACATTACATTAAACTGCTTTAATGTAAAATATTGAAACCACCTTGTAACAAATATGTACAACTAAAGTTACAGTTCATTAGTTAAGTTTACAATTTGTAGCCTACTATTAAAACGTATCATCATTAAATGACTCTTTTTAGGTATGACTGACAAGAGGTTTTAATATATAAACTACTGAGTGTACTAACTTCGACACTGCACGACATTTTTGTCACTGTTTTCCGGAAATTATTGGCAAAATGTGAGATAGTCATTGATTTTCTGTTCATGCAGTGGAACTATAATATAATTTAAAGCTGTAGCTACCATATCTAGCTGCTTGCTAACGTTACTGCCTTTATATGAACACATAAATACGTAGTCACTTTACAAAGACAATAATTTGTCTAAAACATCGTGGTTTTCTCTGTTTGATTTGGAAGAGAAAATTTTTTGGTATGCATTTATTTACCTTTTTCAATAGTCGTGTTGTGTCCGGTGATTACGGTAATCTGTGTGCCAACAGTTGCACTCGGCGTGTTTGTGTGTCGTTTCAAAGCGGTAAACTGCTGAATGAGAGGACGTTTTATTTTTTAAAACTGTTTTATAAGGTTTTATATTGAGTATGAAAGCACCTTATAATTTCTTCTGGATTTGATGAAATATTAAAAATATACGACATCGGTTTTTCCTGACAGGAGATAATGCCCGTGGACTATCGCGAAACAGCGCGTCATTTCAACGCTCGTCTTCTGATGTGTTTTTTCCGCGGCGCAGCGACTTGTTTACCGTGTTTCTGTGGCATATAATGACCATGTCAGTCCCGGAGAGAAACCCTGGATCTGAGGAGAAAGAAGAGGAGAGCGAGGATGAGAGTGAAATTGTGGAGGAGAGTCCCTGTGGCCGCTGGCAGAAGAGAAAAGAGCAGGTATTTGCCAATTTATCATTGTCTGTGTTCCAAATCATCAGCTAATTATCACACATGTACATGATTTCAGTGTGATACCTAAAAAGGTTGCCTAGATAGACAGCTCATATGATGCAGAAGTAGGCAGGGCACATTGTAACATTAGGGTGACTATCACTATGATGCCATGGCATGCTGTCTATGTAGACAGGTTCTGTATATCTCACAAAAAAAAAAAAATCCCTGAAATGCTGTCTGTAGCATAGACACAACACACCCCTAGGGAGCTTCTTATTGTGTAGGTAGGTAATTTGCAGATATGGCCAAAAATTATGTGTAAGTGAGCAGATCATTGTAATTCCCTAAGTAGTAAGCTCACTACAAAGCACAAAACATGCTGATAAGCTAGTTAGACAGCTCATATGATGCAAAAGTATGGAGTGCACATTGTATGGTGACTATAACTATGGTGCCATAGCATGCTGTTTATATAGGTGTCTCACAAAAATTCCCTAAATGATGTCTGTAGTAAAGACAATAGGTAGTTTCTGGTGTAGGTAGGAAATTTGCAGATATGGCCAAAAATGATGAGTAAGTGGGCAGACCAGTGTAATTCCCTATATGTAGTAAGCTCACTACAAAGCACAAAACATGCTGTCTAGGTGATAAGCTAGTTAGACAGGTCATTTAATGCAGAAGTAGGGAGGGCACATTGTATGGTGACCATCTCAATTATGCCATAGGTATCTCACAAAAATGCCTTAAATGATGTCTGTAGTAAAGACACACTCCTAAGTAGCTTCTTGTGGTGGGGTATCTCACAAAAATGCCTTAAATAATGTCTGTAGTAAAGACACACTCCTAAGTAGCTTCTTGTGGTGTAGGTAGGTGCATATATGGGCAAAAGAATAATGGGTAAGTGGGAAGATCATTGTAATTCTCTAGGTAGCAAAACAAGCTGTCTAGGTAATAAGCTAGTTAGACAGCTCATATGATGCAGAAGTAGGCAGGGTACATTGTAACTTAGGGTGAAGATCACTATGATGCCATGGCATGGTGTCTATATAGATAACTCATAAAAAATCCCCAAAATGCTGTCTGTAGGAAAGACACTCCCCCTAGGTAGCTTCTTAAGGTGTAGGTAGGCAATTTGCAAATATTGCCAAATAATATGTAAAAGTGGGCAGATCATTGTAATTCCCCAGGTAGTAAACTCACTGCAAAGCCCAAAACATGCTGTCTAGGTAATAAGCTTACGTTCTATGATGTACAGGTAAGCAAATTTGCACAGCTCCTTTTAATGGACTAGAATGCAGCTTATTTAATAATAAAGGTTATTGTTATGAGTGACACTCGCTGAGGGAAAGTTTTATCGGCCGTGTCTCAATCATCAGCTATTGATCACAAATGTGCATGATTTCAACGTGATACCTAAAAATGTTGCCTATTTAGATAGCTCACAATGATAGAGATGTAGCCAGGGCACTTTGTTCACCATAACTAGGATGCCATGCTGTCTATGTAGGCAGCTCAAAACAAAACACTGTCAAGGTAGTAAGCGCACTCTTATAGGTAGCTGTAGGCAACTTGGAAATGTAATTACAGACAAAAATAGTGTCTAAGTCGGCAGTTCTTTGAAATTCCCTATAGGTAGTAAGCTGACTGTAAAGGACAAAACATGATGTCTAAGTGATACTCTTAAGAAACTCTCTATGATACAGTATAATTAAACAAATTATTGCATTGTTACTATAGCCAAAATCGTTTTTTTAAGTGTTATCTAATGTCTAAAAGTGCAGCTTATTTTTTAAATATTTTTTAAATGCTATACACTCCAAGGGCCAGTTTTATTGGCTATGTCTCAATTATCAGCTAATTTTCATAAATGTGCATGTTTTCAATGTGATCCCTAAAAATGTTACCGATTAGACAGCTCACAATGATGGAGAGGTAGGCAGGGCACTTTGTAGGGTGACCGTCACTGATGCCATGGCATGCTGTCTATGTAGGTATTTCAGAAAAAAATCCCTAAAGTGCTGTCTGTAGTAAAGACTATACTTTCCTTCTAGGTAGTTTCTTATTGTGTAGGTACGAAATTTGCAGATATGGCCAAAAAATTATGTGTAAGGGCAGATCATTGTAATTCCCTAGGTAGTAAGCTCACCACAAAGCACAAGACATGCTGTCTAGGTGATAAGCTTACCTAAGACAACTCTTTAGGTAAGAAAATTATTACATTGTTGTAGAAATGTTTTTAAGTGGACAGCTCCTTTTAATGGACAAAAATGCAGCTTATTTAATAATAAAGGTTGCTATACACGAGTGACACTCGCTGAGGGACAGTTTTATCGGCTGTGTCCCAATCATTAATTAATGATCACAAATGTGCATGTTTCAATGTGACACCTACAAACGCTCACATTGATGGAGAAGTAGGCAGGGCACTTAGTAGGGCAGGTGTGCCCAATCTCAGTCCTGGAGGTCTGGTGTCTTGCAGATTTCAGCTCCAACTTACCTCAAAACACCTGCATGGATAGTTCAAGAAAGCCTAAGAGCTTGATTAGCTAGGCAAGGTGTGTCTGATTGGGGTTGGAACTAAACTTTCCAGGACACCGACTCCCAGCACCCCTGTTTTAGGGTGACCATCACTATGGTGCCATGCTGTCTATGTAGTCAGCTCACAACAATTCCCAAAAATACTGTCTGTAAGCTCACTCCTGGGCAGCTTCTTATGGTGTAGGTAGGAAATATGCAAATATGCTCAAACGTTTGTTTAGGAAATGATCATTGTAATGTCCTAGGTAGTGAGCTCACTGTACAGCACAAAACACACTCAAAAAAGATTTTTTGCTGCTACAGTGAAAAAAATGATCTCTGCAAAATTGTTGCAAACAATTTATATATGTTCAATTTAAACAAATTAAATTTACTAATGTTCAACTTAATTTGTTTGTTTAAATTTAGCCCAAATACTATCGTGCTTCTTCAAAGACCATACACTTAAATCTTTCCAAGAAATTTCAAATCAATATGATATACCACAATCCAATTTTTAAAAATACGTTCAACTGCGTCATTTCATTAAATCTTTGTCCGATAAGGGTAAACTGAGATTTGAACTTGTAGCCATAGAGCAAATTGTAACAAACTGTTTTTCCAAGGGGCTAATATCCAAAATATATAAAGTTCTGTCTAACTCATGTACTTCTTCCTTTGAGAGTTTGAAATGTGTGTGGGAAAAAGATTTAGGTCACGAAATTGAAGATACAGATTGGTCTGAAATATGTAACAATTTGTATTCTAAATGTACTTCATTGGGTGTTCATGAGCTCAATTATAAATTCATTAACAGAGTTTATCTTACACCCTTGCGTCTGAAAAACTCCTCTGATCTTTGTTTTAACTGCAAAAAAAGGCAAAGGAACATTTCTTGACTGTTTCTGGGATTGGGACAAAATCATCTCTTTTGGAAGAAAATACATAATTTTCTACAAGGACTCTTTGAGATAAAATTCAGTTTTTCTCTAGAATTGTATAAGTTGTATGGCGGGGTAGAGAATGTGTTGGACTCCCACACCAAACATTTGTTTTTAATTTTGGTCTATCTGGCAATGAAATGTATACTTCTATTGTGGTCATCTCCTCAAGTACCATCCTTTAAAATGTGGTTGTCTCAAGTGCGTTATTTCCACTTGAGAAACTCACCTATGATATACATCAAAAGTCAGATGACTTCTGGCAGCTATGGACACCTTTTTGGCATTACATCAATAATTTCTCCTGATTTTCTATTCTATGGTATATATTTTTTACTCCTAGCTTGACTGTACCATGTTAACCTGTTTGTATATTTCCCCCTTTTACTATTTTTTACTTCCACTGTATGACCATATTTGTATGCTGATGCATCAAAATAACCGACGACTAATAATAAAAAAAAAATTTAGCCCAAATAATTTGTTTACAGCCACTGAACTTAAAAAAAGTAAATCAAAGGAATCATCTTTAAATCAATTTTTTTCAGTGTAGTTCAAACTACTTATTTAAAATGAGCTGAAGTTAACTTAATCAATTTGTGTTGGGACAACATGAAGGAATTGTGTGACACCCAGCGTTTTTTACAGTGCATGCTGTTTAGGTGATAAGCTTACTCTTAGGCAACTCTCTACAGGTAAGCAAATTATTATATTGTTATTGCAGCCAAAAATGTTGCTTGAGTGGGCAGCTTCCTATAATGTCCAAAAATACAGCTTATCCATGCAGGCAGCTTCCTATGATGACCCAAATGTTTGTCTAGATAGGCAATTCTCTCACATTACTGTGAGACTACCTACACTAGAAAAATGCTGGGTTCCACACAATTCCTTCACGTTGTTGCAACATAAATTGATTAAGTTAACTCAATTGAACTTAAATCAATTAAGTTGTCACCAAAAAGCTCAAGATTTTGATTCAGCTGATTTTAAATAAGTAGTTTGAACGAGAGGCAAAAATCAGTTTTTAACGTACTTTAAATGCAGTATTAGAGCCAAAATGCTTGCTACTTGGGCAGCAACTTATACTGGTAAAATGCAGCTTACTTATGACGACCCAAAATGTTTTCTAGGTAGGCAGCTTACAGACACACAGTGATCCCTAAAAATGCTGTCTATGCAGTAATCCCTTAATAATCCCTAAAAACGGCTTACTATGGTTCTAACTAGGATGCCCATGTAGGCAGCTGCAGCACACTTTAAATTTCCAAAAATGTAATCTAGGTTTGCAGTTCACAGAGTGGTGTGATATCACAAAACACAGTCTAGATAGTAAGCGTAGGTCACTCTAATACACAAAACGTGTTGTCTAGGTAGCAAGCTCACTCTTAGGCAGCTCTTTACATGAATGCAACTTTTCATATATAAAAAAGCATTGCACATTTATTTATGGATGAAGCTCCATATGATGACCCAGAATGCTTTCTAGGTAGGCAGCTCACCACGCTCAGAAATGCAGTTTTATTATGTAGGCAATTTAATGCCATGGGAAGCAGCTTGTTATGATTGCTGATGGCCCTATGTAGGCAGATCATTGTGCTGCCCAGAAATGTTTTGTAGGCAGCTCAGTATTTATTATTTATTATATATATATATGACTAACATTGGTGTCATGGGGGTGCAGTGGGTAGCACGATCGCATCACAGCAAGAAGGTCGCTGGTTTGAGCCTCGGCCGGGTCAGTTGGCATTTCTGTGTAGAGTTTGCATGTTTTCCCGGGTTCGCGTGGGTTTGCTCCAGGTGCTCCGGTTTCCCTCACAAGTCCAAAGACTTGTGCTGTAGGGGAATTAAATAGGCTAAATTGGCCGTTGTGTATATGTGTGAAAGAGTGTGTATGGGGTTTGCCCAGTATTGGGTTGCAGCTGAAAGGGCATCTGCTGCGTGAAACATATGCTGGATAAGTTGGCAGTTCATTCCGCTGTGGTGACCCCTGATAAATAAAGGGACTAAACCGAAAAGAAAATGAATGAATGACTAGCGTTTCGTTTATTTATTTTTTCATTTGTCCACTTGTACAGTAGGAACATGGTTAGCGATCATTTTAGTAAAGTAAAGGCTTTAGCAAGAAAATATATTCGTATAATAATATATTATATTTAGTCAATATGCCATTTCCCTATATAATATATCTTTAAAATAAAATACTATTAATACACCTAATAATACAATCTGATATAATATGTGCAATTTCTAAATGTGTATGTTTAAACATAATAGTTTTAATAACTAATTTCTAATAGGTAATTTAGTTTGTCTTTGCCATGATGACGGTTAAAAGTACGAAGCATAAATCACGAGAATCAAATCATAAAAATAATGAAAAACAAAAAACGTTTTCTAAAAAGAGTCTGTTATTTATTTATAGTTTTAGGAGTTTCCTCTTTTATTTGATAGGACAGTGGAGTTGCGACAGGAATACATGGGGAGCAGAAAAAAGGGGTTAAGGATCAGCAAAGGACCTCAAGCTGAGAATCGAACTCGGGTCGCCGTGAGCACCTCAGTGCTATATGTCGGCCCACTTTACCACTAGGCTATTGGTGCGGACTATTTATTTATATTTATCATGAACATAGACAGGTTAAGAACAATCTAGCAAACATTTATAATTGTTTAATATTTGTAGATTTTCTGGCATATGAAATGATAAAAATATTTATCTCTACTTTACTTTTTTTTCCAAATATAATTATTGAATCCCCCAAATGCTTTATAGTTATAGGCTGCTTTCTAATACATGCAAAAATGCTATTTATGTTTTAACTTGAGCTCATTATGATCATTAAAAATCCATAAAAACATTTATATTAATCTTGATAGTAGTATGAAATCTAAAATGTAGTCCAGGTTGTAAGCTCAGTGTGATGCACAACTGCTGTCTAGATTGCAAACTCATCCTTAGACAGTTTATTGTGATAGGAAACTTACTTTAAATGCAGTACGTAGGGCCAAAAATGCTGGCTAAGCAGCTTGTTATGATGGCTGATGGCACTATGTAGGCAGCTCATTGTGCTGCCCAGAAATGTTTTGGAGACAGCTCAGTATTTTGTATTTATTATTTATTATATTGTATCTATATATCACTAACATATATTTTTTTTCGTTTGCCTACGTGTACAGTAGCAACATAGTGATCATTTTAGTGATCAAATATCTTTATTGAATTCCCCCCACGATATATATTCAAATAATACATTATATTTATTCATATAAAAATGAAATAAAAGATAAAAAGATAATAATAATAATAATAAAAATAATAAATTGAAACATTGAAAAATAATTATAAAGGAATAAAGCAATAATAATACAATAAAATAAAAATACATGTTTACAAACACACAATTGACATAATATTTAATCTATAATGTACTTTTAAAAACTTTCTCCAGAAGAAAAAATATAATAGGAAATACTGTGAAAATTACCTTGCTTCATTAAGCATTACTATTACTATTATCTAATTATAGAAATAAAAAGGTTGCTCTCATTACAGTTTCAAAATAAATGCAGTATCTTTTTTTCTCTTCTCTTCAGACAGTAAAGTTCAGTGTAGCTAGCAAGAGCTTGCAGGTTATCACAACCTCACACACTTTATCATTATTTGTATTTGACATGTTTGACCCTCACTAGTGCTGTTTTTTCATTTACTGTCAAGTGGGAGAGAAAAGCGGCGCCATGAAACAGCCAGCTTCATTATAGCAGGCTTTCCTTTAGCTTTGCACTGTAGTTTTATTACCGCTTTCTCAAAGTAATCTGCTTGTCTGGGTTTCTCCTCACAGCAGGCTCACAGATGCATCAACTTATATTACAGTACTTATCTAATGCCCACTTGATTTGTTTGACTTTGAAACCCAGATGCTGCCAAAGAAATCACATTGAAAAAAAGACTGAAATTTCCTCTTTCAACAAGAAACAGGAAATTTCTCCAGCTCTTTGGAAAGAGTTCTGTACACTTGATGAGCTGCATTTTGGTCAATAGCATCAAGAGAAACTAAGGGTGCATCTCGATCAGCTCCCTTGTTTAGTAGTCAGTGCACTGTTCAGGGTTGTGAGACATTTAAAATACTGTCTCAATTTCAAAATCATTTTAGTGCACTAAAAACATTTGCGCCTTGAAAAGTCACACAATGCACCATGAATATGCTCCATTAATGGAAGTTTAAAAATGCGAAACATAAATCATGTGAATCAAATCATCAAAAATAATAAACAACAAGAGACGTTTTTCTAAAAAGAACCTTATCTATATTGTTATGAATGTATATGTAAATAAATGTGTATGTATATATACATATGTGTGTATGTATATATACATATGTATGTATGTATGTATGTATGTATGTATGTATGTATGTATGTATGTATATATATATATATATATATATATGTATGTATGTATGTATGTATATATATATATATATGTATGTATGTGTGTATGTGTATATATATATATATATATATATATATATATATATATATATATATATATATATATATATATATATATATATATATATATATATATATATATATATATATATATATATATTTTCCAATTTATTTTAAAGAGTTTTGAGACACAGTTGTTTTGCGCAAGGAAACGGGAGCTTTTAACCACTCGTGCGCTTCACATCACTGACGTTGTGAGCGAGGATTGCCTGTGTCTCACCGTGCACCTGATCATCCTCTCATTCTGTTTTATTAATCGTGCTGCTTCTCAGTTCTAAGATCACATTTGCGTGCATATTGACAAACAATCTTAAACTAACATTCTAATCTTTAGGGACGAGGCAGCTCTGGGAAATTAAAAATTATTTTCAACCACCCAAAGTGGCTAGTGGGGGTTTCTTTCTAACCCGCCACAGCTGAAATCTACCCGCATTTGGCAGGCTGGCGGGTGTTAATGTCAAGCCTTGCCTACAACAAATGTTTTTATATTTCTTAATCTTATTTTAAGAAGTAAATCAGGTTTAAACAAAATTGTTTTAGTTATTTAAGGTTTAACTCAATATTTTTAGTCAGTTTGACTAGTTGAGGTGACTAGAAAATTGCATTTGATCCAACTAAGCCATTTCACTAAACCATGATAACACACAACTTGTTTAATGATTAAATCTACAGCCAAACATAATGATCTGCACAGAAATTCAACATTTTCCATCTCAAAGACGTTTTTTAAGTGCATCTAAAGAACCTCATCTGTCCTTCACAATTACTTATGGATCAAATTCCTGCACAGATAGACGGTTTAGACCTAGTTGGACTAGTTTGAAGCAAGAAGAGCGTGTCGATGATGTTGGAAACTCTCTAAAACACTAATGCAGCAGCACTTTAGATGCTCTGATACTGCATTATCTCATCTGCTCCAGTCAGGCTTTCTCATTATTCTGTTTGGAGCAGTAATCGGCCATGAGCGGATACTTAGTGTGGCAGCAGGACTCTGTTAGTATTGATAGATTACAGATGCAGCAGATATCATGTGTGATACAATACAGTATAGGGCTGTAAATGTCTCACATCATGATAGAAGTCATCCCATGTCTTGTTAGTGATATATATATAACAATATAGCAATGTTTTTGTAAATTCAATCAGTTTATAGTTTATATTGACTGTATAATTTACTCATTCATTAAGTATGTGATTTTGCTTCCTCTCACTTTATTTAGATTTTCTGGGCAAATTATGAATGTAGAAATATAAAATTAATATTAATGAAATATAAAACACTTTTCAAAAATGACAGGTCCAACATAAAATACTACTAAAAATAAAACGCTAAATATGTAAGCATTACTTGCCAGTTTGCAGCTTTCTCACCATGCTGCTAAAGGATGAAGTATTGCCATATGCAATGCATTTGGTGACAACCCAATATAAGTAATAATTAAAAAGCAAGAATAATATGCAGTAATTTTTATTTCGTAAAAATAACATACAGTATAGTATATGTCGTCATATTGCACCGCCAATACAGTACTCGAGATTGCAGTATGAGCTCAAGCTGTCTTAGCAAAGAAAAAAATAAATAAATAAAACTAAATTATATGCAGTATTTATTAGCTGTGTTGTGATCCCAGTAAATAGTAGTATAATAGTAAATAGTGCTTCCACTAAATAGTAGATAGTATTGTTATCATGTTAAATTAGAAGTGGTTGAACTAATATTTTGATAATTTGTAAATAAATTAAATATTTATGAATGAATAATTCATAATAAATAATTCCAAAGGCATTACTTCAAAGAAGAATTATTTTAAACTCCCGACTGATGCCATAGCACAAGATTGAAGTAAAAATGTGTTGTTATTCTTGTAAAATAATGCAATTTGATGCTGTGCTATAAGCTAACAATAGTAACTGTTGTTTCTGGAAGCAAAAATGTCATTGGCCAATAAAAGCATGCTTTTTTGCATTTAAATAGACTATTATGAAAAACAATGCTTTAAAAAATGATCAATAAGATAATACTGCTTTTTATATAAAAAAAGTCATTCCTTGTTTTTTTAATTCAAAATGTACATTTTATTTGAATTCTGGTTACATATTTATCAGTGGTTTCCTGCCAGGTTTTTTAATAATTAGTTGTTAAAATTAGTTAAAATTCTGTCTGCATCAATTTGTTTTGGTTTAGCTTTGCCTAAATAACAATTATTAAATATTTTAATTATTATTAAAGTAATGTTTCAAATAATTATCAATAAGCAAATTAAGGTGTTTTTCATAGAATTTAGTAATTTGTTAATTTTAATAAAATTTTTTTGTTTTTTTTTTATTATCAAATTTGCTAACAATTTGTGAGTTTCTGCACTAGTTCAATTCAATTCACCTTTATTTGTATAGCGCTTATAGAATGAAGATTGTGTCAAAGCAGCTTCACATAAAAGGTCATAGTAAATGGTAAATAGGAACAGTGTAATTCAGTTTGTAGTGTTTAAGTTCAGTTCAGTTTAATTCAGTTTATCTCAGTTCAATGTGGTTTAATAATCACTACTGAGAGTCCAAATATTGAAGAGGAAATCCAACGATGCGCAGCTCTACAGATCCTGAACCATGCAAGCCAGAGGCGACAGCGGAGAGGGAAAAAAAACTTCACTAATGGCGGAAGTGAAGAAAAAAACCTTGAGATAAACCAGGCTCAGTTGGGCATGACCATTTTAATTTCTCCGCTGGCCAAACGTCTTGTGCAGAGCTGCAGTCTCAGTGGCGGAGGCTGGAAGCTGGCCTCAGCGAAGACATGTCTGTCTCTGGAGCATCACAGGAATCAGTCTCATGTTCTCCACTCTTCCATGACCACCACAGTAGCTGCTCAGGATACGGCCTGGTCCAGGATATCTCGTCGTTGGTCGTGGTTCGAATCAGTGACTCTGCATGGTCTGAGGGGCTCGGGAAGAGTATCCCCAGGTGTAAATGGAGAATAAAGAAGATAATTAGCGTAGCTGCTGTTCATAGTGTATATAAACAAGATGCAGAACCTGTGTGGAAGCCCGCTAAGTGGTGCACTAAGTGTATGCTTTACTGAACAGATAGGTCTTTAATCTAGTTTTGAATTGGGAGAGTGTGTCTGAGCCTTGGACGTTATCAGGAAGGCTATTCCAGAGCTAGTGATATATATGAAATAAAAATAAAATAAAACGTGGCGCAGTGGATAGCACGTTCACCTCACAGCAAGAAGGTCGCTGGTTCGAGCCCCGGCAGGATCAGTTGGCACTTCTGTGTAGAGTTTGCATGTTCTCCCCGTGTTGGCATGGGTTTCCTCCGGGTGCTCCGGTTTCCCCCAAACACATGCGCTATAGGTGAATTGAATAAGCTAAAATTGGCCGTAGTGTATGTGTGTGAATACAAGAATGTATGGATGTTTCCCAGTATTGGGTTGCGGCTGGAAGGGCATCCGCTTTGTAAAACATATGCTGGATAAGTTGGCGGTTCATTCCTCTGTGGCTACCCCAGATTAATAAACAGACTAAGCCGAAAAGAAAATAAATGATGAAAATAGCAAACTATTCAAAATAGCATTATCTGTTCAACAGTGGGTGGAAATGATTTTATTATAATTAATGACATCATTTTAAAATTTGATTGGTGAAATTTTCAAAAAAAAAATCTCTTTGAGTCTAAAAAGGCTTCGAGTCTCTGAAAATGGCCTATTGCAGTTTTATTTATAGGTTTAAATAGAAAGCAAACATCTGAAGTGCATTGATTTTGAACCCTGTGTTCCCATACAATATTGTTTTCCTTTAAAGGGCACTGTTTAATTCTTGGCGAGTTTCATTGTGTTGTATTCAAATGGGAATGGAGTTACTGATGAATGTTGTGGGTGTATCAGTCATAAAACTCCAACACACACCACAAGCTGAAATCCCTCTGGATCTGTCCGCTGAACAAGCACTTGGCTTGTGTTAATTAAAGGAACAGCCCACTATATCCCTGCACTAATGGTATTGAAGTTAGCAATTTAAACATCTCTCCTCAGCATTGCCAACAGTGATTTAAACCCAGGGAGATTTTTTAAGAGCTAAAGCATCCAGAACACTCATAGAAATGGAAAGCTTTGTATTAGAAAGACCTTTTGTTATCAGGTGCTCTGAAGTGTTACCATAGGTTTAGTTTAGTTCAGTTCAGTTCAGTTTAATTCATTCATTAATTCATTCATTTTTCTTCAGCTAAGTCCCTTTATTCATCAGGGGTCGTCACAGCAGAATAGGGTTCTCACAATACTGTAATTCGATACCAATTGGTAATGAAGTTTTAAAAACGTCCATTTCCGCTGTGGACCACATTCTTAAACAGCGCTGATTTGCCATAGTGTTCACATGCTCAACAGAGATGACTGTGATTGGCCGTGAAGGTCATCAGTTCACCAAACTCACCACTGTTTACTGAGTGTAACTACAGATACAGGGACACTGGAGTGTTTGAAAGTCACATCGATCAGCTGGTTTGTCTAAAAGCTGACATACGAGCGATCCCCAGATGAATCGCGGCTTTAAAACTCTCCAGTGTCCCTGTATCTGTCGTTACACTCAGTAAACAGTGGTGAGTTTGGTGAGCTGATGACCTTCATGGCCGTTTCTGTTGAGCATGTGAACACTATCAAATCAGCGCTGTTTAAGAACACGCTCAACAGCGCTCAAATGTTAGCGGGAAATGGACGTTTTTAAAACTTCAGTACCGATTGGTATCCAATTCCAGTATTGTGAGAAACCTACAGCAGAATGAACCACCAACTTGTCCAGCATATGTTTTATGCTGAGTTCAGACTGCATGATTTTCAAAGTAGTTGTGTCACAGATGTTTTCATACTGCATGACTATCTGGGGTAGTGTTTTGTTGCTGCTTTTTTACCATGCAAGATGTATCGGCGACAGAGGGTTTCACACTGCATGACTTTACTATAGAAAGAATCGCAGACAACTTGGTCCAAACTACATCTCACAACCAAACACACGCGAGAAGTGACATGGAAACAATGCCAGATTATGTAGTATATATTTTGTTATTAACTATACAATAAGAAAGAAGCCTTTAGTGCGATAGAAAATGTACATATTTGCTCACCTGGCTTTGAAGAGAATTAGCAATTTCTCCTCAACTTTTTTTCTTTTTCGACCCAGTTGTGGTATTGCTGGTATACGACCTGGTTGTGGTATTGCTGGTATATGACCCGGTTGTGGTATTGCTGGTATTCGACCCGGTTGTGGTATTGCTCGTATTCGACCCAGTTGTGGTATTGCTGGTATACGACCCGGTTGTGGTATTGCTGGTATACGACCCGGTTGTGGTATTGCTGGTATATGACCCGGTTGTGGTATTGCTGGTATACGACCCGGTTGTGGTATTGCTGGTATATGACCTGGTTGTGGTATTGCTGGTATTCGACCCGGTTGTGTTATTGCTGGTATACGACCCAGTTGTGGTATTGCTGGTATTCGACCCGGTTGTGGTATTGCTCGTATTCGACCCAGTTGTGGTATTGCTGGTATATGACCTGGTTGTGGTATTGCTGGTATTCGACCCGGTTGTGGTATTGCTGGTATACGACCCAGTTGTGGTATTGCTGGTATATGACCTGGTTGTGGTATTGCTGGTATTCGACCCGGTTGTGGTATTGCTGGTATTCGACCCGGTTGTGGTATTGCTGGTATACGACCTGCTGGTATATGACCTGGTTGTGGAATTGCTGGTATTCGACCCGGTTGTGGTATTGCTGGTATTCGACCTGGTTGCGGTATTTCAGAGGAAACCCACGCCTCCATGGGGAAAACATGCAAACTCCACACAGAAATGACAACTGGCCCAGCCGGGACTTGAACCAGCAACCTTCTTGCTGTGAGGCAACAGTGCTAACCATGAGCCACGGTGTCGCCCTAGTTAGTTTAGTTTACTTAAAGTTAAGTTGTTTACAGGGTCAATGCACTTTAATCAACATTACCGTAAAATATTCCAGAATTAGCCAAGAATGGCTATTTTTCATCTGTTTATAATTGACAGAATGTTAAAAAGTCTCACCCACAAATACAAACAAAGCATAATACATTTCTGAGCTCACATTAATTAACAGTTTATCCCACAATTTCAGGTTTGTGCATTGTAAAAATATCTGTAAATTAGCAGTTTCCCGTGTTTTGTGATTCAGATTTTATTTATTTATTTTTTTTCCTCATTTATTTATGCTTCTGAATTGCATTATGGGGCCTTGATCTTTTCCCCCAACAACTTTTAACCTTGAAAAGTTTGAAAAAGTGACTTTTATGAACATTTTTAATAGTTTAAAGTGATATATTGTCTGGGTTTGTGTTATACATTACAATACTAGGCAAGGCAAGGCAAAGTTTATTTATAGAACACAGTTTTACACAACCGTAGTTGATCCAAAGTGCTTTACAATAAAATAAAATAAAAAAATAAATAAAAATAAAAACTGGTATTAAAAATATAAGGAAATATATTTGTATAAAAGTAAAACTAAAATACAAATAACAAATACTAAAACCTTGTAATAAACTGCCAGGACCTTTTCTGTCACTTTACAGACTTATTTCTCTATATATTATTTCTTATACATTACATTATTTCTAACTAAAATGCCAATAAAAGTCACTTTGTTAAACTGTAGTTGAATTTTCTACATCAAAAGTTGACAGAGCAGAGATCAACATACCATAATGCAATTCACAACCATAAATATACAGAGCATATTTAGTATTCACTTGTAAATCAAGTATTCATAAGAAGTCACTTTGATATTTTGAAAATTGATATTTTTGCAGCAAATGTTTCTCTTCTGAGTTTATATCTTTCAATTCCTAGTTTATGTCTCACTGTTCTATATTTAGATCTCACAATTTAGTTTAGATTCCCAATCTTTGATATTATATCTCACAGTTATATTAATACTACATCTTAAAAAGGAGTGAACTGTAAAAGTAAAGCTTCTATTTGTAATACTTGCAACAGTATGAACAATAAACAATACAATTACAGATAGTTCTGCGTTATGAAAGCAGATTGCCAGTGTTTACCTTCACATGCGACATGTTTGGACTGTTATGGCCCGCGGCAGGAAATTCACACTTAGATTGTTTTTATTGCCTGAGTTCCTGCGGGAAAGTGCAGGAAATGGGATGTCAAAAACACTTGAACAGTATCTTTATTTTTCTGCCCTCCCTAATAATTAATCATATGACCAGATATTGATTTTCCTTTCTTTTCCTCTTGAATTCTGCAGTACTTTTCATGACCTTTACCATGACCTGCTATTTACGGGCACATTGTTCTCTTATAACCCCATATAAACCTTATATACCTAAAAATCTCAGACCAGGAACTTGTAGCTCTCAATAAACCAGTGTTTCTCTTTACAAATACACATGTAACATCTTTCTTTCTTTTTTATTTTGGATGTTTAGTTAGGTATAACTCACTATGTAGTAATTAGTGTCTTTTCTATAGAGCTTTTTATTAAACATTTGTTTCGCCAGAACATATTAATGCTTCTTTCACCCTGGAATTAGGCAACCACATGCTTTTAATGACTGCTGGAATGGCTTCACATCTTAATAATAATAACTCTTGCTTTGACCTCAGCATGCTTTCATTTAGGTGTGATGGATTTGTTAACGCCTCTCAGCATGACTTTATTTACCTTTTATAATAGCATTCAGATGTTTTTAAATCATTGCTTTTACTCTAAAATGTGCTGCTCTGAATTATTCAGAAATCTCTGAGGAAATGTGGATAGATAAACTGTGAAATGGGTCATGGTTTATGGTACAGTAATGTATCTTTTAGATGATTTTTAGATTTGGGTTAAAGATAAGACGTCCAGTTTTTATTAGGGTGATTTTATATGCATATATATGTTTCCCAGTTTTGGGTTGCGGCTGGAAGGGCATCCACTGCATAAAAAAACATGTGCTGGATAAGTTGGCGGTTCATTCCGCTGTGGTGACCCCTGATTAATAAAGAGATTAAGCTGAAAAGAAAATGAATGAATGAATATGCACATAGTGGAAAAATACAAATATTAAATTCACAATTAGTATTTTAGGACCTCACTGATCGAAGTAAATCCTAGTAAAACAGTATTTTTAAATGAAATATATATTTTTAATAATTTATTATTATTATCTTTTAAATATTTTATTTAACATGTACAAGATATTTAACAAAATAGTGCAATACCAACAAAGAGAACAAAAAATAATACATAATAATTGACAATTAATATTATTGTCTCTGTTACCAAATATATATAAATATATATATATATATATATATATATATATATATATATATATATATATATATATATATATATATATATATATATATATATATATACACAACCAGGGACATATTAGCATAAGTGCTAGATGGGGCTGAAGCCCAGGGCCCACAGAAGAAGGGGGCCCTTGATTGGCTGAAGAATTAATTTGCGCTATGATGCGGGAAACGCCTCTTTGCGTTATGCTTTATCTCATCGATAATGTGAAGTATTCCTTTCAGTTTGCTGCTGTTTAAAAACAGTGATGCTGGTGCTAAACTGGGGCCATGAGGGTGATCAGATGTCCCAATTTTCCCAGGACAGTCCCTTATTTCGCACTACTGCGAGAACTGTCCAGTCAAAGGTAGGCTAACCAAGCTCGTCATAGAACAAAAAATAAAATTTAAACAGTCTTCACCATTGATACACTTGTACATGATGCTGGGATAGGCGGAATCATACTGAATATACTCATAACTGAAGCGATGTCTTGGCCGTGTGGCGGTTACAGCTGGACTCAGAAAACCTTCACAATCTTTCCATCACACAATATAACCGAGACAGTCCGTGAACAAATCGAATAGCCTACACAAACAGTTAACAAAATAGCCATCGTTGCGGAGAACAGAATCTTTCTCAAGAAAATACACTCAGTTATGCTTTACAGCTAGTCTAACTGAACCAGTTAGAAAGCAAACTTTTTTTTGTGAAGGTTTACTTTTCCCCTTTTATGAAAATGACAGTAATAATAAATATTACTAATAAATAAAAATGAAATATTGGCACTGGCTTTCATCAGACAATATATCTGATTCAACAAATAAATAATACAATAAAATAAGGATGGATTGGATCTGTTATCGCCCCAGGGCCCAGTGTGTTCTTAATCTGGCCCTACACAAAACATATGAAACATATAAACAAGAAATGACAATACTCACATTTTTTACAAAGCCTGTGACATGAATTATGTAGGTTAGAAATAAAGATGAAAATTTACAAACTTAAAATGCTAGCTTTCCAAGAGTCTTACGATAGATCTCTATGTGATTTCAGTTTTTTTTCTGTGAAGTTTCAAGATGTATTGTTCCATTTAAATTACATAAAGCAACTCTTCAAGTCATCTCTGATAACAGGGAGCCTTTGGAGATTTCCAATTAAGTAAGATGATCTTTTTAGCTAATCTTTCATCTGCCACTTCTTCATTCAAATCCATAAAGAATTATCATTTTAAATAATAATTGTTTTTTTTAAGTGCACTTTTATTTTATTTTGTTTTTATGTTTTTTCTTGACCCATTTGGTATTTTATTTTATACTTTTATTATCAATATCGTTCATTCATTCACTTATTCATTCATTCATTTTCTTTTCAGCTTAGTCCCTTTATTAATTATGGGTCGCCACAGCGGAATCTGCACAAAACTCAAAACCTAAGAGAGCAGCGCATGTCGGACAGTTTATCAAGGTTGTACTGCTGGATCATGTCTCAGTATTGTTGTTAAACGTGATATTTAATTAATCTTGTCTCTATCTAACGACTCTTCTGTCTTTTGAATATATCAGGTAACGTGTCACAGCATCAGTACACTGCTTTAATCTTTCCCTTTCACACTTGTACTTAGTAATTTTAGTGAAAACCTCAGATACTGTTGGTTAGTTCCTGTTGGTTGTGCAACTTTTTTACCAACCAAGTTTGTCAACACCATTATAACGACACAGATCACTCTGCCTATTCATGCCAGGGTCCCGCGGAAAAAGTAACTGACAGGTGGTCATTTATGTGTAACTTAATCTTTATTTATTTATGATTTGGTTATGGGTAAAACAAAGACCATGCCGGTCAGGTAGTTGAAACGGTAGGCTACAAATAATTAATTCATTATGAATTATTTAATTATTCCTAAATAATTAAATCACCGCCATCCAAGATGACGATGCCATCGTCCATTGTGATGTTTCACATTAGACATTGTCTGCCAAATTGGTCGACATCGCCCAACCCTAATGACAATATCTCTCACATTCTGATTAATCTTTGCTTGATTTTTATTAATTTATTTGTTTATTAGTTCTTTTCAATAGAGATTAATAGTCTAATTCCACCAGTTCACTGCCAATCCTGCGTATAGTCCAGAAAGGAGTTACACTAGTTTTTGCCTTGATTTGCTCACCGATGTCTTCTGCATAGTCCTCTGTCTAGTGACTTCGTTTACATTTTAAAAACTCTGATTTATTTCCAACATTTCATTAAAACATTCAATTTCAGTTTGCTTTTTTGTAGCTCAGCAATAAAACAACAAAAAAAGGTTACGTCAAATTAGAAATGACCCCCAACCCCCATTCACCCCAACCCACTCTATCCTTCTCACGCTCTTTTGAGATGTGAAGGTGGGCCAAATCAGAGCTTACAATGGTCCAACTTTGGCCCGCGGGCCCTACGTTGGGCATCTCTGGTCTAGATGATTTATGGGCAATAGGTGCATTGTTTACTTTTAACTGTACAAATAAACAAAAATATGTGTTTGCATATTAATATTACAATATACACAATATAAAAACACTAAAATAAGCACCAAATGTACATAAAAGTTCATAGAATATAAGCTTTGTGATAATCCTATCCCATAGCTAATGTGATAATCTAATCAATGCTTTTAATGTTTGCCTGAAGAAAATCTTAAAAGTCATCTTCAAAGTCTCTCAGATCAATAGTAAAAAGAGAACAGGAGTCAAAGAAAATCTAATCACATTTAATTATAATTTAAATCTCTCTTTGCTGTGTTTTAATGCTTTAAATGACATTTAATTGCAGTTTTATTTCAGTATTTTTTTATTCGTGTTTGAAGGAGAGGAGACTAGTAAATATTTGACCAAATGTGAGTTCTGTTTTTGAACACAGACACATTGACCTTTGAGTCTTATATAATGTCTCCAATAAAATCTATTCAGCGCTGGTTGTCTGACACTCTCGCTAGACTGATATTGACTATTTTTTAGTTTGCTCGCTTGTTTAAATATAGTCTGCGTGTGAATGTGCTACCCTTAAAGTAAATTTTTACATTTAAATATAGTTATAGTTAATGTTTGCTATAAATTGGCTTTATTAGCTACATGTTGTCTTATCAAGTTTGACCCCTTTTTGCCTTGAATATAGTACACTCTCAGAAATAAATGGGCCATACCATTTAAAACAGAATCAGATTCAGCTTCATTTAAGGACTGTTTTGGGGTTTACAGGAGCTTAGGGTACATGCATACATCAAAGAGGAAAGAAGGACATTTAGTAAAGTATAAATGAGTATAAATACCTGTCCACCATCCTGGATAATAAACTGAACTTTGAGGCCAACACAAATTTTGTTTGTAAAAAGGCGAATCAACGATTGTTTTACTTGAAGAAATTGAAAGGATTTAATGTGGATAGGCCTCTTCTTAGGACATTTTATTCTTCTTTTTTTGAGTCTCTTTAACCTTTGCAGTAATATGCTGGTATGGTAAAGGAAATCCTAAGCAACCACCCAGAAGATCATAACAATCTGATTACCATGAGAACCATCTACAACGCTCTAGCAACCACATAAAATACAATGGTAGCCAGAACACTATGGCAAACATCTAGCAATGCCCTAGCAATAACTCAGAACACCATGGCAACCTGAGCACTATAGCAACTATTAAGGAAACCACTAGCAACCCCCCAGAAGACCATAACAACCAGATCACCATGACAACATCTACAAAAGCCCTAGCAACCGCATAAAATACAATGGTAGCCAGAACACCATGGCAACCATCTAGCAAAGCCCTTGCAATAACTCTGAACACAGTGGCAACCGGATCAATTTAGCATCTATTAAGAAAACCCCTAGCAACCACCCAGTAGACCATAACAACCAGATCATCATGGCAACCATCTACAAAGCCCTAGCTACCGCATTAAACACAATAGTAGCCAAAACACCTTGGCAAACATCTAGCAAAGCCCTAGCAATAACTTTGAACACCATAGCAACCATCAAGGAAACCCTTAGCAACCCCTCACAAGACCATAGCAACCATATCACCATGGCAACCATTTACACTGCCCTAGCAACCACATAAAATACAATGGTATCCAGAACACCATGGCAAACATCTAGAAAAGCCCTAGCGATAACTCAGAACACCATAGCAACCATCAAGGAAACCCTTAGCAACCACCCAGAAGATCATAACAACCAGATCACCATGGAAACCATCTACAAAAGCCCTAGCAACCACATAAAATACAATGGTTACCAGAACACCATGGCAAACATCTAGCAAAGCTCTAGCGATAACTCAGAACACCATAGCAACCATCAAAGAAATCCTTAGCAACCACACAGAAGATCATAACAACCAGATCACCATGGCAACCATCTACAAAAGCACTGGCAACCACATAAAACACAATGGTAACCAGAACACCATGGCAGACATATAGCAAAGGCCTAGCAATAACTCAAAACACCATAGCAACCATCAAGGAAACCCCTAGCAATGCCTCATAAGATCATAGCAACCAGAACACCATGACAATCATCTAGCAAAGCCGTAGTAACCACTCCAAAGCACAACCAAAGCACTATAGCAATCATCTATCAAATCCATAGCAACAGTCCAGACATTCTCTAACTGAGGGCTCTGCAGTGATCAGCATATTCACAAATTTTACCCTCAGTAACCATTTGATTATATATTTAAATAATGGCATATATAATAAAAAGGAAATAATGCACATATGCTTTAATTTAATCCCTGAAGAATGGTCATTTGTTTTCCACTTAGCTACAAAATCAGGCCACCCATAATCCTGATTTAACCCATTACCCAGGGCTGTTTTCTTGTTGAAACAGTTTGACCGCAGTGTCTGGATGTAGAGGTCAGCACAGGGACACTGTCTCTTATCCACAAAGCTCTTTCACCTTTTCCCTGAACACACCACACGTACACCAGGCTTGACAGCGAAGGAAAGTGGCCTGCATCACAGGCACTGTGAAAGTGAGATTACGCTGGGCTATTTTTAACCTCGTCCATCTGTGGATTTTGAAGAGAAAATGAGAAGAAGAATGAATGTTTGCCATAGCGATGGAAAAGGTTGCTGAAGAGACGTTCTTATCTCGATGGTACTTCACAGTGTGGAGTTAGCAATTATGTAAGGTATAATGTAGTCAGGCAGTCATTAAAACAAAATAAAGCCAGACGGGATGATTATGAGCCTGACATGAAGCAGAAAATAAAACACCCTGAAGGATTTTGCAGGTCTAACTTGCATTTTGTACACAAATTTACCAATTAGTTGGCCAGTTTTGGTACCATCAGTGAACATAATTACAAAAGAAACTGAACAAATAGTAGCAGTGTTTGGTTCCATGTTGAATCAGAGTGAATCATTCAATAGCTAATTAATACACTTCTGAATTAATTGCGCATTTATGAACGAGTTGGTTAAATGAATAAATGAACGAATCAAATTTTTTTATCAAATTACAAACTTTTTTTTGTTAATTTACTCATTCTCTTATTTAATTCCTGAATGAATTAGCTTTTTGAATGAATTGCTTAAATGAATGAATCAAATGATTCACTATAAAATACATTTGGTTAAGTGAGTCATTCAATGAGTCTGTAGTATTGAACAAGCACTTATTTAATTCCTGAATGAATTAGCTTTTTGAATGAATTGCTTGAATGAATGAATCAAATAATTCACTATAACATACATTTGGTTAAGTGTGTCATTCAGTGAGTCTGTAGTATTGAACAAGCACTTATTTAATTCCTGAATGAATTAGCTTTTTGAATGAATTGCTTGAATGAATGAATGAATGAAATAATTCACTATAACATACATTTGGTTAAGTGTGTCATTCAGTGAGTCTGTAGTATTGAACAAGCACTTATTTAATTCCTGAATGAATTAGCTTTTTGAATGAATTGCTTGAATGAATGAATGAAATAATTCACTATAACATACATTTGGTTAAGTGTGTCATTCAGTGAGTCTGTAGTATTGAACAAGCACTTATTTAATTCCTGAATGAATTAGCTTTTTGGACGAATTGCTTGAATGAATGAATCAATCAATCAATCAAATGATTTACTGTAAAATACTTTTGGTTAAGTGAGTCATTCAGTGACTGTAGTATTGAACAAACAATTATTTAATTCCTGAATGAATTAGCTTTTTGAATGAATTGCTTGAACGAATGAATCAAATGAATTGCTCTAAAAGACAGATCATTTTTGTTAAGTAAATCATTTAATGACTCTGTCGTATTCAATAAGCACTTATTTAATTCCTGAATAAATGAGCTTTTTGAACAAAGTGCTTAAACGAATGAAACAAATGACTCACTCTAAAAGACAGTCATTTTGGTTAAGTGAGTCATTCAGGGATTCTGTAGTATTGACACACTTATTTAATTGCTAAATGATCTACTTTTTGAACTAATTGCTTGAATGAATGAATCAATCAAATGACTCGTTCTAAAAGACATTTGGTTAAGTGAGTCATTCAGGGATTCTGTAGTATTGACACACTTATTTAATTGCTAAATAATCTACTTTTTGAACTAATTGCTTGAATTAATCAATCAATCAAATGACTCGTTCTAAAAGACATTTGGTTAAGTGAGTCATTCAGTGACTCTGTAGTATTGAACAATCACTTATTTAATTTATGAAATTATTAGCTTTGTGAACAAATGGCTTGAATGAATCAATCAAATGACTCATTCTAAAAGACAGTCATTCTGGTTAAGTGAGTCATTCAGTGACTCTGTAGTATTGACACACTTAGTTGCTAAATGAATTACTTTTTGAACTAATTGCTTGAATGAATCAATCAAATGACTCATTCAGTTCAATGAGTCATTCAGTGACTGTGGTACTGAACAAGCACTTATTTAATTTCTGAAAGAATTAGCTTTGTGAACGAATAGCTTAAAGGAATTAATCAAATGACTTGTTTTAAAAGACATTTGGTTTAGTGGGTCATTCAGTGAGCCATACGTTTTAACAAGCACTTATTTAATTCCTAAATGATTTATTTTTTTGAACGAATTGCTTAAATGAATGAATCAAAAGTCTCCGGGTGCTCCGGTTTCCCCTACAGTCCAAAGACATGCACTATAGGTGAATTGAATTAACTAAATTGGCTGTAGTGTGTGTGTGTGTGTGTGTGTGTGTGTGTGTGTGTGTGTGAATGAGTGTATCGATGTTTCCCAGCACTGGGTTGCAGCTAGAAAGGCATCAGCTGTGTAAAACATATGCTGGATAAGTAGGTGGTTCATTCCGCTGTGGTGACCCCTGATGAATAAAGGGACTAAGCCGAAGGAAAATGAACGAATGCTTGAATGAATGAATCAAATGACTCGTTCTAAAAGACAGACGTTTGGTTAAGTGAATCATTCAATGACTCTGTAGTATTGACAAGCACTTATATAATTTCTAAAATAATAAGCTTTGTGAACGAATCGCTTGAAGGAATGAATCAAATGACAATCCTAAAGACAGTCACTTGATTGGGTGAATGATTGAATGACTCACTAATAGCAACAGGAAATTGTTCCATTGCTGAATTAGCATTTTCGAACAAATCATTTTAATTAATGAATCAAATGAAAGTCACTTGTCGCCACCTACTGGTTACAAAAAAGTCAGACAAAAATAAGTACACAAGGGGCAAGAGGAGTGATGTAAACAGTGAAAAGTCCCAGTATATCAGTGCAACAAATAAAATCATAACATTTATAATGAATGCACATTTTTATTTCTCTTTACAAGGTTGCTTATCAGTTAAATTCAAATAAAATGAAAATAAAATACAATCAAAATTGTTGGTGCAGCAGAAAAAGTGAGAATATAGAGATTTTTAAGTCGGAGAATAGATTTGTGTGGGATAACGTGTTGAAGACGGCGGGTGTAATTATAGCAAAAACGATACTGTTGCATTGAAGAACAGCACAATAGGGACGATTTCTCACATACGTCCCAACAATTATCTCTGCTTTATGTGCATGATGTCTGTTTTAGTAATGGCTGGTTGTTAAAAAAGCAATTAGTTATTTCTGTTTAATTTTGGAAGATGACCGAAGTCAATATAGCTAAATTATCACATGCAGGAATTTTTAAAGAGCTCTAACCCTATCGTATGTACTACTTTTATGATTATTTCTAAAAATTCTCTGTTGCTTCATTCCAGCTTGCGTTAAACTTCACCTCAGCCCCTGTGACCTCTTGACCTTGAATCTCGTTTTAGGCAACAAGCCATACAATAGCAAGGGATTGTGGGTAATCCATTCAAATCAGGGCTCAGACTGGTGGTTAGTGCTTTATTTTTCTCTCGTGGTGTGTAGGTGGATCAGCTCACTTGTACCCAGAATTCCTTTAAGATTCAACTTGAGTGAAAAACAACTGTTTGTGCTACAAAACCTGCATTTCATTGTTAAGACACAAGGATATTTACATATTTCAAATCAAGTAAATGTGTAATATGGCACTTGAGCTGTTTATATATTGTATGCATTATTGTCATTGATGTATCTCAATGTTTTTGACAATTTTTACAATTTAAATGATTTTTTTCACAATTTTTTATAAAATACGTAACATTAAAAACTCATTTAAGGTAGTAGTTTAATTTAATTTAATTTAATTTAATTTAATTTAATTTAATTTAATTTAATTTAATTTAATTTAATTTAATTTAATTTAATTTAATTTAATTTAATATGCTTATTTTAATTTATTTAATACTCTTATTTCACGCGGCTGCCATTTTAAAAAATGTGTGTGTGTGTAAAGTAGAAAGAATAGAGATTGTGTAACAGAGTATCAGAGCAAGTTTTCAGTTTTTTTTGTAAAAAGGTAGAACAGAACATAAATTGAAAGTGATGCTGATAGCATTTGTTTTTTTTTTAAAGAGTAGAAAATAGAACAGAGAGTGTTTTCTCACTGATATGTCTACAATTTAGTAACCCTGGGCTTAAACAAGTTTAAAGTTTTCCAATCATAAATCCAGCTTTATGCTGGACTTGACCTAATTAATTGATTGCATCACACAGAAAGAGAAAATGAAAAAAACTAAAGAAAAAAGTTGCTATACAGACAATACACTCACTGGTCACTTTATTAGGTACACCTGTCCAACTGCTTGTTAACACCAATTTATAATCAGCCAATCAGAAGAGCATCTCTGAATGCACAACATGTCAAAACTTGAGGCGGATGGCACCAGAAGACCACACTGGTCAGCTAAGAGACTCCTGTCAGCTAAGAACAGGAAACTGAGGCTACAATTTGCACAGGCTCACCAAAATTGGAAAATAGAAGATTGGAGAAACATTGCCTGGTCTGATGAGTCTCGATTTCTGCTGCCACATTCAGATGGTCAGAATTTGGTGTCAACAACATGAAAGCAAGGAACCATCCTGCTTTGAGTCAACGGTTCAGTCTGGTGGTGGTGGTGTCATGGTGTGGGGATATTTTCTTGACACACTTTGGACCCATTAGTACCAACTGATCATCGTGTCAACGCACAGCCTACCTGAGTATTGTTGCTGACCATGTCCATCCCTTTATGACCACAGTGTACCCATCTACTGATGGCTACTTCCAGCAAGATAACGCACCATGTCATAAAGCGTGAATCATCTCAGACTGGTTTCTTGAACATGACAATGAATTCACTGTACTTAAATCGCCTCCATACTCACCAGAGCTCAACCCAATAGAGCACTCTTGGGATGTGGTGGAACGAGAGAGTCGCTGCATGGATGTGCAGCCGACAAATCTGCAGCAACTGTGTGATGCTGTCATGTCAATATGGACCAAAATCTCTGAGGAAGGTTTCTAGTACCTTGTTGAATCTATACCACAAAGGATTAAGGAAATTCTGAAGGCAAAAGGGGGTCCAAGCCGGTTCTAGTAAGGTGTACCTAATAAAGTATGCATATAAATAATCGGTCGTTCTCTATAGCATGATATAATTGAACTTAATTTCATAATCAAAAGCACAAGTTCTTGTTTAATCCCCTCAGAAAAGGGCTTCTGTAGCCCTATTTATTATTAGCCGTAAAACAAAGGTGTAAAATTGGGCTGGATTCTCAGCTGATGACTCAGTGACTCTAGTGGATCTCAAAACTGCACAGAAATAATCACATTATTAACCAAAACCAGCGAACGATGGGTGTATTTAGAGACATCATTGTTTTGAAAGATCGTCACCAGTTTACTCAAATCCAAATGCGTCATGCTCTACATTGAGTAAATACAATTACTGTGAATGTATGCATATGGTGTGTTGAGATACCCAGTGGTTATGTGTGTGAGAAGGGAACAGACACTTTTGATCTCAGTCCATATCTCCAGAAACAGCTTGGCTCAGAAAACCAGCCAGAAACGCAGGTACCGTAAACCGTCTAATATAGGAGACCCAGTTTTGGCTCATACAGATAACTTGGATTGCAACATATGAGTAATTGCAGCCAAGTCCTGAGCTTGAATTGAATTAACCCACTGATGTCATTCTAGGGGAATTAAGGACAGTTATTGCAGTATTGTTATTTTACACTGTCCTTTATGAGTTTAAATTTCCTGTGGTCTCCAATGTTGCAGTTATTTAAACATATATAGTAAAACAAAATAACGTTGTGACATTACAGTATATACACAATTTAATATGCATTTTAAATTAATTATGTTCTATTTAAACACATGTACAGATATTTTTAAATGACAAAATTTTTCAATTTAAGTTAGTAATTTAATAATAATTGTCTTAAAACATTTTTTTTTAATTCTCTACTAGAAAACTGACATTTTCAGCATCGCAGCTACAGAAATCAGTCTATCTTTTATAATTATTACTTAAAAAATTACTATAAATATTTCAGAAAAAAAATAACGGTACGGAAAATTTAGGATTTATTAAAATAATTACAAGAAATAAATATAAATGAAGCATAATAGTAAACATTTAAATTATTTTGGCAAATAAAGTGCAATAATAAACATTCAAAACTACAGTATTTTTTTTTAAATACATTTTCATGACAGTTCCTGCTGCTGAAAAACATCCCCACAGCATGATGCTGCCACCACCATGCTTCACTGTAGGGATGGTATAAGCCTGATGATGAGCGGTGCCTGGTTTTCTCCAAACCTATTGCCTGGCATTCACTCCAAAGAGTTCAATTTTAGTCTCATCAGACCAGAGAATTTAGTTTCTTATGGTCTGAGAGTCCTTCAGATGCCTTTTGGCAAATTCCAGGTGGGGAGTGGCTTCCGTCTGGCCACTTTACCATCCAGGCCTGATTGGTGGATTGCTGCACAGTTGGTTGTTCTTCTGTAAGGTTGTCGTCTCTCCACAGAAGAACGCTGGAGCTCAGACAGAGTGACCATCGGGTTATTGATCACTTCCCTGACTAAGGCCTTTCTCCCCCCGATCACTCAGCTTAGATGTCTGGCCAGCTCTAGGAGAGTCCTGGTGGTTCCAAACATCTTCCACTTATGGATGATGGAGGCCACTGTGCTCATTGAAACTTTCAGAGCAGCAGAAATTTTTCTGTAACCTTCCCCAGCCTTGTGTCTCAAGACAATCCTGTCTCTGTGGTCTACAGACAATTCTTTTGTCTTCATGCTTGGTTTGTGCTTTGACATGCACTGTCAATCCTGGGACCTTATATAGACAGGTGTATGCCTTTTCAAATCATGTCCAATCAACTGAATTTTCCACAGGTGAACTCCAATTAAGCTGCTGAAACATCTCAAGAATGATCAGTGGAAACAGAATGAACCTGAGCTAACAAAATAATAATTGTCTTAAAACATTTAAAAAAAAATCTCTGTTAGAAAACTCACATTTTCAGAATCGCAGCTACAGAAATCAGTCTTGTTTATAGTTATTACTTTAAAATGCCTATAAACATTTCAGTAAAAAAATAACAGTACTATAAATTTAAGATTTATTAAAATAATTACAAGAAATAAATATAAATGAAGGATAATAGTAAACATTTAAATTATTTTGGCTAATAAAGTGCAATAATAAACATTCAAAACTATAGTATTTTGTTAAAATACATTTTCATGACTGATTCAGTTCATCCTGTTCAATCTCTTAAATGATTCATTTACATAATTGGCTCATTTCCGGACTGGACCATATGGTATCAGACTGTAACATATGGTGTTTGTCTACTGAATGTTCATTTTGTGCTTGAGAAAAGACATGTTATCTTTCTTTCTTTCTTTCTTTCTTTTTTATTTATTTAATCACAGTTCAGGGAGGGCAGAGGATGGCACTAGAAACCCTAACAATCTTAGTAATGAAACCCTAGTAATGTCTAACATGAGAACTGTGCATTTGTCAAGCATTAGGAGTGAATGTACAGTAACCGAATACACATAAAAACTGAAAGTTACAAAGGCTAGAGATGTTCAGCACTGCAGTGTTAAAAGCTTAGAGTCTGACAGCAGTCGTCCGAACAAAGCAGACAAAGACACTTAGTAATCACGCATATCCAGACACTCTCAGACGGACTCATGCTGTATGCTTTTCTGCACGCAGGGATGATGTGAGACATGCATGAGTCGGCAAAGACATGTTTCTTCAGTTATTATCTTTGTCTCAGCAGGATCCTCTTCTGAATGTCCCCCCCCCCCCCCCCATTTCTCTCTCTCTCTCTCTCTCTCTCTCTCTGTCTCTGTGTCTTTCTGTCTCTCTCTCTAGCTTTAATCCAAATCCCATTTCAACATTCTCTCTCACAGGATCACGAAATACATCTTTCAGTCAAGTCAGATAAATTAGACATTCAAATTTCAACTTGAATAGATGTTTACCAAAGCAATGCAAGCTCAACAAATGCTGGTCAACAAAAATATGTTGTTATTGGTTGATGCTGATTTTAGTATTTCATATTTAATCATATATAAACAAATATAGGCATGTAAACAACATAAAATGTTAAAAAACTGAAAAGGATTTTCCTTATAAAAGATCTACATATTTGCCAAATTTAGAATCTAATCTAATCAATTATGTATAAAATATAATGTTGATGGTGGATTTTAATTATTCTGTGTTTCTTTGTTCACTTAATTTTAAAGATTTGTTCTTAAATATCCTGTTTTGACAGTGGGTTTAAAAGTGGTTGTGTGTCTCCCTCTGCAGGTCAGTCAGGGGAATGTGCCTGGAGTGGAGAGCGCATCTCTGGCCATGGACACTGAAGAGGGTGTTGAGGTGGTCTGGAACGAGGTTTTCTTCCAGGACAAGAAGGTCTTCAAGACGGTGGAGGTGAGTTCTTAATACTTTTCATTTTATAATATTGATTTTTTTTTTTTTTAGATGTTCCTGAAAAGGTTTCACCAAGGTTGCATGCGTTTGATATCAAGAAGATAAGATGAACACATCAAAAATATTTCATAGTAGCGAATCGATTTGTTGTCAATTTATTACCTTAATGCAAAAATAACTTCAAATTGACATCTAACAAGGACAGTCCTGTAAATGATTTTTGACGTGTATTTTTACGTCAATTTAATGTCATATTGACATCATCGTAGTATACAATGTAAGGATACAAGATCCAGTGTACATTTGGAATTGAAGCTTTCAGATGAATAAAACTTTTCTTTATTTTGGTTGTCAAAAGGGCATCAATGTGTGGATGTCTATTGGACGTCAAGGTTTTGACATCAAATACGTTTGCAATTTTGATGTTTTTTATTTTTAGGTGTCATGTTTTATATCAATTTCATGTCTTTGGTCATTGCTGGTAATTATGATTAACATTAATATTTGTGAAATGTTTTGAAAGCTTTAAACAACTGTTTCGCTCATTTCCAGCATCATTACTCCAGTCTTTAATGTCACATGATCCTTCAGAATCTTTCTAATGTGTATTTCTGATTATCAATGTTAAAAACAGTTGTACTGCTTAACATTTGAAACCAGAGCACATTTTTGTCAGGATGCTTTCTTTAATAAATATTATATTCAAAAATGTGATTTATTTAAAATAGAATTGTTTTGTAACAATATCAGTATTTTACTGCATCCTTGCTGTATACATTTTTTCGAAAAACGTTTGAATGACCCAAAACCTGTGAATGGTTGTGGATGTACAGTATGTATTAAGGAAACAGTTATTAACTGGCTCAAATGGGATTTATTTTTTTGTACATTTGTGTAGGACAAAATGAAGGAGATGTTTGAGAACCTGACGCAGGTGGATCATCCCAACATCGTCAAATTTCACAAATACTGGCTGGACATGAGAGACAACCATGCTAGGGTAACACACATACACACGTTAATGCTGCTTTATTAGAAAGAATCATTGAAGGAGTACTATTATACTTTTTAATAAATTAATTTATTGTATTTTTTTATCAGTTTTTTATTATAATGTATTATATTATTATAATGCATTATAATGTATTATAATGCATTAAAAATGCTTGAGCAGTTATAAGTAGTAGTGTTTTTGTTTCCAAGCAAACAAGGGGCTTTATAACAAAGTGTAATAATAGATCCTTGAGGTATTTAGATCAAAACATTCTGCATGGATACTCCTCACATTGCATTGGCATAGAAATTGCAGAGGGTGTCCGCAGGGTCTTAAATAGTTATAAAATGTCAAAAACTAAATTTTGGGGACCTAAAATCCTTAAAAACTTAAATTCACTGAAATATTGTCTTGTAGTTCCTTCCTCTGTCCAAAGCTTCACAATCCAGTCACCAACAATACATCCAAAACAACTGTAGTCTGAAATTTCATTCATAAAGGTCTTAAAAGTCTTACATTTGACTTTGTGAAACCTGCAGAAATCCCAATTGCATTACATCATAAAAGATCTTTAGACATCCACAGTATGTAAATTATATTATTTTTTGTCTAAACAAAATTAATCCAAACATCCCAGATATATGTTTCAAATGCCAAAAACATAAAGGAACATTCTTTCATTGTATCTGGCAATGTGAGGTGATTAAGATTTTCTGGCAAAACGTAATAACATTAATCTCCTCAATTATTTAAAACCAATTTCAGTTACACCTGAAATATGTGCTTAGGGTTTATTTCCTGTAAGTTTGTCATTACCAGGTTATAAAACTAAAACGATTGATATTGGTCTTGTTATTGCAAGGCGTTTGATAGCACTCTGTTGGAAGAACATAGAAAGTCCATCGATTGATCACTGGCTGAAAGACTTGACACATTACATTGCACTGGAAAGAATCACCTACAGTATAAAGAGCAAACTAAAGGAGTACCATAAAATTTGGGATCTGTTTATACAATTTTTGGATCATAACTATACAATGGCACAAGTAAATAACTCTCACGCTATTAGTTAATTGATTGATATACGTATACTGTATGTGTATTTTTTTATGTGGAATACAGTATCTGTTTTTCTTTGCCTTAGCCCATGTATAACAATACATCTACCTGTTAAACTGAATCTGGATGCTTTGGGGGAGGGAGGGGGGAAGAGTTAAAATGTAAAAAAAGTGTATTTTCATGCCAAATTTCAAGTGTTTTTTCTACAATAAAAATGTTCAATAAATAATTTTTCGTCTGTTGTGGAGATGATGAAGCAGAATAAACTCTGCATATGAAGTGTACAACGTCTGATTCAGAAAAAGAAACTTCCCTACACTGTAAAAAAAAATATCGTAAAAAAAAGGTCAAATGACTGGCAGCTACGGCTGCCAAACAAAAACCATAATATTACGGTAAAATTTCTTTGTTGAAATAAAGTGCAAAAAATAATAAATCTACAGATATTTTCATTAAAATGTTTACAAAAAAACACTGTTATTTTACAGACTTTTCCTAGATTATTACGATCAAATCCGTTCAAAAAAAGTTACACACTAAGAGTTTTACAGAGAAACACTGTTATTTCACAAACTTTTCCTAGATTTTTATGATCAAACACCATCAATAAAGTGACTGCACTAAAACTTCAAGAGAAAAAATGTTATTTAAAAGAATTCTCTCAATTATTACAATTAAACACCTTTAATAAAATGCCAAGACATGCTCATGGTCGTAATTTAACAGTTTTATTTTGGATCAAAAACGTCTGGAAAAACAACAAACGAGATACAACTGATTAAAATTCTCACAACTTTAAGATTATAGTTTTATTGCATTTTATTGAATAGTTTTTATGTAAAACATGTAGAGGTTTAAGTTATATGGAATAATTCAGTTACAAATCTTAAATGAAATGGAACTTTAATGTGAAGGGGATGCTGACAAAGTAGTGCAGATACAAATGCAGGTTTATTACACAGAGATGGTCAGGCAAGCAACAGTCAACACAGGGGCAAACAGATGCATGCAGGGAATCCAGAGTCATGGTCAAATAACAGCCAAATGGTCAGTCCAAGCATCAAACCACATAAAAAATTAACAAACAAAGCAAGACAAAAGAAGAGAAACGCATCATAATGTTCACAGTAACAGCATAACAAGACTTAGCAATTGGTGCGTGCGTCTGTGCTGCTTTTAAAGTCAATGTAATCAGTTCATAACGATCCTCTGACTGTGTGTGTGCAATTAGCGGAATCCGGAACAGGTGCATGTGAGAGGAATTTATCTATTTTATTTATTGAACAGATTTGATCGTAATAATCTAGGAAAAGTCTGTAAAATAACAGTGTTTTTCTGTAAACATTTTAATGAAAATATCTGTAGATTTATTATTTTTTGCACTTTATTTCAACAAAGAAATTTTACCGTAATTTAATGGTTTTTGTTTGGCAGCCGTAGCTGCCAGTCATTTGACCTTTTTTTAAAGATTTAAAAATTTTTTTTACAGAGCAGGTAATTACAATTTATTACTTTAATTTTACGTAATTTTAAATGTACTTCAAAAAAACTGGAAAAAACACTAAATAATATGGCAATTATATTGTATAAAACAGGAAAATTCCTGTAATTTGTCATAAATTTTATAGTACATAAAATAACAGTCAAGCTGTTAATTTACAAATATTGTTTGTAATTTTTACGGACTTTTGAATATAATTTAAAATAACAGAAAAAATACTGTATAAATAAAACTGTAATTTCCTTGTATAAAAAACAAAAACGTCAGTAATTTGTTTTTAATGATAAAGTACCTAAAATGACAGTCAAACTGTTAATTTAGAAAGTTTGTTTGTCGTTTTACTAAGTTTTGAATTTAATTTGAAATGACAAAAAAAATACTGTAAAAAATTTAGAGATATTTTCTGTAAAATTAGGTTTTTTTTTTTTTACAGTGTACGATGTGGACTTAAATGTATTTTAGTATAAAGCTGAAGTGGCCATTTTATGGAAGCATATTTTCATTTCTCTACTCTTTGCAGGTTGTGTTCATCACAGAGTACATGTCGTCTGGCAGCTTGAAGCAGTTTCTTAAAAAGACCAAGAAAAACCACAAGACCATGAATGTTAAGGTCAGACATATGTGATGAGGATTTTTAGCCCCTGACTGATGTCTAAATATATGATGTTTTACATAATAAATGACTGTGTTTCAGGCCTGGAAACGCTGGTGTACACAGATTCTCTCTGCCCTCAGGTGACACACTCCTGCATTTCTGCACAGTGAAGTCAAAATTATTAGCCCCTTCCTCTCATAGGATGTTTAACAAAGCAAGGAATTTTTCACAGTATTTCCTATAATATTTTTTCTTCTGGAGAAAGTCTTATTTGTTTTATTTTGGCTAGAATAAAAGCAGTTTTTCATTTTTTTCAAACCATTTTAAGGTCAGTATTATTAGCTTTCTTAAGCTATTTTTTTTTTTCGATTGTCTTTAGAACAAAACAATCACTTGCCTAATTACCCTAATTAACCTAGTTGAGCCTTTAAATGTCACTTTAAGGTGAATACTAGTATCTTGAAAAGTATATAGTTAAATATAATGTACTGTCATCATAGCAAATATAAAATAAATCAGTTATTAGAAATGAGTTTTAAAACTATTATGTTTAGAAATATGTTAAAATCTTCTCTTCGTTAAACAGAAATTGTGGGAAAAATATACAGGAGGGCTAATAATGGCGGAGGGATAATAATTCTGACTTCAATTGTATGCGTTGGTGTTCTTGGTTGTGTGTTTATTTGTGTGTGTGTGTTTAAACACGGGAAATTGTACATTAACAAGCATGCAACTTCTTCCACTCATCAGTTACCTGCACTCCTGTGACCCTCCCATAATTCACGGCAACATCACATGTGACACCATCTTCATTCAGCACAACGGCCTTATTAAAATTGGATCAGGTATATTTTCGCTGCACTTTATTATTTTTTTTAAATTTCTCTTCTAAATAAGAATGCTTTAGAGGAGAGGAAAAGTTTTGCACATTTATTTAAAAAGAAAATATTTATTATTTTATATTTATATACAGTATGTAGATCCAATATAAAAACTTTTTCTTGTTTCTTGGATCTTGAATGAAAAGTAAACATGTTGCCCACAAAAAAAATGAACAACTTAATTGAAAACACCCTTGAGGTTATGGACATTTTTCTTTGTAAATTGAAATAAATACATTTTGTTACATTCTGTATGATCGTCATCTGTTGTCTTTTGCTTTTGTTTTGTTTTCTCTCTCTGTAGTTTGGCATCGACTCTTTGTGAATGGTAAGAGCCATTTCAGCATCTCACGCAGTATGTAATTTCTACAACTTTACCGTTAAACTTACATCTAATATTTTTTGTATCTTTGTCATATCTTTGTTACAAATTACAATTAATTTAAAATATATTCAGCCCTACAAAAAACAAAGAAAGATCAAAAATACAACATCAGACTTTTATGCCTGATTTAGCACTGTATGATGGAAAAACACAATGTTTTTTAATTAAATTACACATTTAATAAAATGCAGTGTAGTCTTTACCTTTAGATAATTGCTCTAAACCTTAATATAATCTCAAAAATATTTTAGAATTAATCACCACCAAAGTTCTTTGTTTTATATTTTAATTAATGAAAATAAGTCATAAGTCATTCATTGTTGGTTCTTGTTAACTCACAGTGCATTATCCAATATTAATACTAATATACAAATGTTTTAGATTCTAGGCCAAATATCTAAAAATTCTTAAATCAAGAAGCTTTTCTAGACATGTAAAAAAAGATATTGTCTCATTTTCAGAAATAATTCATCACAATTAAGTGAGTTTTTCCTTAAAAAACAAACAAAATAAGCTGCCAATGAGTTAAGAAAAATATACGTATATAAAAGCAAATCTTTTTTTCTTATGGAATATTTTGCTTGTTTTAAGAAGAAATTCACTCAATTTTGATATATTATTTCTGAAAACAAGACGATATTTTTTGCTTGTCAAGAAAATGCTTCTTGATTTAAGAATATTTTAATATTTGGTCTAGAAACAAGACAGAAACTCTTAGTAAAAAAGCATTTTATTAGCAACAAGCACAACTTTGGATTTTAACAATACATTAGTAAATGTTGAACTATTATTATTATTATTATTATTATTATTATTATTATTATTATGATTATTATTATTATTAAATGCTTTACAACATTGGTTCACTCTTAGTTCATGTTAGTAAATACATTAACTAATGGAAACTTGTAAAAAGTAACGTGCCAGCTGAAAAAAAAATCATAATAGTTGATATACGCGCCAACAACCGATTTTACTAGCTATCGGTGCTTTGTGTTAATTTTAAGCCCTGGTAAAGTCAATAAAAATGTCTGAAATCTATAACCCATATATATTTTCAAAGTTTTATGACAGAAAATTGAATTTGACTCAATGTGGTCATCTGGTATTATCTGTCACCAGTGTTTCCAGAAGGGGGCGTCCAAGGTAAACTAAACCAACACAGAGATGACAAGAGGAACCTGCACTTCTTCTGTCCGGAGTACGGCTGTGAGTGACAATACATCTTCACTTTCTCAACCCTCCGGTTGTCTTAGAAGTCTGTATACTAAGTCTGTTTGTCCTAAAATAGCCCTCCTTCACTAAACCTTTAAAATAAAGCAACAAAATTTACATTTAGTCATTTAGCAGGCACTTTTGTCCAAAGCAAGTTTCCATTGTGGAGACATTCAGTGATTCAACAAGAAGAGCCAATACAAATTAATTATAGTGCTAATTATGCAAGTGAAATGTTCAACTTAGGCTCATTCTGAAAACGTAGCCCTATATACATTTCTGGAGATTGCAAATTGTGTAGCCAGAATTACATATGGCTACAGTTTGTTTTTAAAACGCTGTTACCAGTTTGTCCAGTTAGCTCGCCATGTATTTTGGCACACTTACATGAGGAGTTGATCATGACGACGGTGTTTGAGTCTGGTGAAGAACGGTTCCAGAAAGTGGGTAAGACAAAAACAAAAGACAAAAAATAAAATAAACATGTAAATAACAGGGTGAGAATGTGGTAAAATCTGAAAACGTGGTAAAAATCAGGTGAGGGCTTTTCTTTTTCTTGATTGCTTTTTAAAACTGTCAGTTGGGTTTAGGGAAGTGGGTGGGCGGGGCAATCAGTGCTTTTGAAAACACTATTGGTTGGGTTTAGGGAAGGAGGAGGGTGGGTCAGTCGATTTGTCAGACAGTCGACAGCGGCCTCTGGTGGATTTACGTGAGAAATGCAGGCACGAATAGCACTCGCGAGAGAAATTTGTGATCTCAAAAAGTGTACACAGCGGCCTCTGGTGGATTCGCGAAAACAAAAACTGCAAAAAAAACCTACCTCCCGGGACGTATTTTGCCATCTCCAGAAATGCATATAGCAGAGCGTTTTCAGAATGAGCCTGGGTTGAAACTGTTAGTGCTCAGAGAATTAAGCTAGAGTAAGGAGGAGTGTTTCTATCGATGGTTTGTCAAGCCCACTCACCTGTGTGAGGCTTCACTTCATTTATTGTAAGAAAGCGTCTGGTGCAAAAGCGCAGAGTTAGTGCAATTATTGGTTAAAATGACAAGGAGATGGAGTGTGTTTTCTACAGGTGGTTTGTCAAGCCCACTCACCTGTGTGAGGCACACTCAGATTATATTTCAATCCTTAATATCTATTTCACATGAGGAAACAACCTCGTCTTCATCACAAGCTCACAAACTGTGAACGTCTAGGTTTTACTTTACAAGATAAGAAATAGACAAGATGGCGGCGCGGTCACTTCGCAAGGCTCAGCGTCTCTCCAGTTTCTGCAGTTTTGCAGTATTATTCCTGCTCATTTCGGGTCTGTTCGTGCAGAACAGCAGTGCCTTTACATCGTACACCCGACAGGAGATCTTGGATATTGGTTTGTGCATTCCGGACAGTTTTATTAGCAATCTAATCCACTTTATTATTGTGCAGTATTTCTTTTTACTAAAGTAAAGTGTAGATTTTCTAATTCTAAAAGTACCTGCATATGTGTAAATTGTTTTAAACAAGACAGTACTAATAAAAGTTAAAGCAGCGGATTTTTATTGTGTTCATGTGTGTTTGGGAGGTGGGTGTTTTGGAGTGTGCATGTGTGAGTGCACCATTTGTTTTTGTGGTGTAAACATGGTTTTATAGCTGGTGTGTAATGTGTACTGCCTTCATGAAAATATGAAAGTCATTTTCAATATGGAGTAATTTTAGAAAGTCACAAAATTTCAAGATGAAAAACTGTTTAGAGTTTTTTTTCTGCTGTTAAAATGGAGGGTTAGTTTTTTTTTACTTTATATTATTTTATTTTACTTTTTAGATTTGTAATCTCTTTTTTAAGAGTGTCCTGGATATTGTATAGACTGGAGAGACTAGTCTTAATCTTGTTTATATAGTTTATATTTCTTCATCTCTTCCTAGCGTGTGAAGATGACTACGCCATTGACATCTATTCCTTTGGGATTTGTGCTTTGGAGGTGAGACTTTAAAAATGCAATGATTTATGTTACATAAATGATGTTAAGTGCTACTATTGAATATTATTTAATAATAATATTTCTCCAGATGGCCGTGTTGGAAATCCAGGCTAATGGAGATTCTGTCGTTTCCAAGGAAGCCATAGCCAATGCAGGCCAATCATTAGAAGACCCACTTATGAGGGTTTGTATGCTATTTTAGGGTTGCTTTGTGTTTATCATTCATTCATTAATTTTTCTTTAGCTTAGTCTTTATTTCAGAGGTTGCCACAGCGGAATGAACCGCCAACTATTCCGGCATATTTTTTATGCAGCGGAGGCCCTTCTACCCAGAACCCAGTGCTGGGAAACACCCATACACTCTCACATTCACACGCACACTCATACACTACGACGATGTGTTGGGACTGTGGGGGAAACCGGAGCACCTGGAGAAAATCCATGCGAACACAGGGAGAACAATACCAACTGAAACAATAACAACTCAAACCACTGACCTTCTTGGTGCGAGGCGTCAGTGCTAACCACTGAGCCACCGTGCCACCTGCTTTGTGTTTAATGTGCATTATAGATGCTTTTATAAGCTTTCAGAAAAAAATACTGCTTTTATTCCAGCCAAACTAAAACAAATAAAACTTTTATAAGTAATACTACAAGCAAGGATTATAAGTCTATTAAAATTATATATAATATTTTAATAATACAGTATTATATATTAAAACTGTAAAAAAATATGTAAAAATAGTTTAAGTATTAAAAGGGCTAATAATTTTGCGTTCAACTGTATCTTGAAATCATGATGTACTGTATATCTATAATACTTAAAATTTATGCTTATTAAACTCAATATTCTGAGAAGAGGGGCGACACAGTGGCTCAGTGGTTAGCGCTGTCGCCTCACAGCAAGAAGGTTGCTGGTTCAAGTCTTGGCTGGGTCAGTTAGCATTTCTGTGTGGAGTTTGCATGTTCTCCCCATATTGGCGTGGGTTTTCTCCGAGTTCTCCAGTTTTCTCCACAGTCCAAAGAAATAAGCTATAAGTGAATTGGATTAACTAAATTGGCCGTAGTGAATGAGTGTGCGTGGATGAGTGTGTATGAGTGTTTTCTGGGTTACGGCTGGAAGGGTATCAGCTACATGAAACATATGCTGGAATAGTTGTTGGTTCAGTCCGCTGTGGCGACTCCTGATATATAAGAGACTAAGCTGAAGGAAAATGAATGATTGGAAATTCTGAGAAGAAGCTGAAAAGTAAATTACAACATGTAAACACTTTATAACTTGCAAATAAATTGTAAATAAGTTATTGTATTTGCAAGATTATAAGCTTTCTTTCATTTCTGACTTTCCTTTCTGGCTTCTAAAATTTAGATTTTTTTTGAGAGATTATCATGATATGAACTCGCAATCTTTTATGTACAGTGCTTATTTTATTTTCTACATTTAAAAACAAAACTTTGAGACATAAACTCATATAAAAATAAATATATATAGATATACAAATACATTTTAAGAAAGTAAACCCTTCTAAATAAAAAAACTCAAATTCTAGACTTTTCTCTCCGAATTCTGAATTAAATTAGAATTTAATTAGTTTTCTTTCTCAGACATATATAAACTTCTGTATTTTCTATAAAACTTCTATAATAAGTTATAAGAAAAACAAAAATAATATTTTTTTTTCTAAGAAAGAAAAGCCTGCATTATGTTACAAATTAGCAATTTTAATGAATCAGTCAGAATCAGAGTTGAGAGATTTAATTTAAGACTTTAAAAATATGTGGAGGCAGCATGGTGGCTTACTGGTTAGCACTGTTGCCTCACAGCAAGAAGTTCGCTGGTTTGAGCCTCAGCTGGGTCAGTTGGCATTTCTGTATGGAGTTTGCATGTTCTCCCTGTGTTGGTGTGGGTTTCCTCCAGGTGCTCTAGTTTCTCTCACAGTCCAAAGACATGCGCCATAGGTGAATTGAAAAGCTAAATTGTCCGTAGTGTATGAGTGTGTGTGAATGAGAGTGTATGGGTGTTTCCTAGTATTGGGTTGCAGCTGGAAGGGCATCCGCTGTGTAAAACATGTGCCGGAATAGTTGACGGTTCATTCCGCTGTGGCGACTCCTGATAAATAAGGGACTAAGTCGAAAGAAAAATTAATGAATGAATAACATATAATTTCCCAGTGTTGGATTGCGGCTGGTAGGGCATCCGCTGTAAAACATATGCCAGAAAAGTTGGTGGTTCGTTCTGCTGTGCCAATCCCTGATAATTCAGAGACTAAGCTGAAGGAAAATGAATGAAGGAATTACTTAATCAAAATCAAATTGAAAATAATCTAAATATAAACAAATAATTGTAATAGCATGTTGTTGGAGGTTCTAACGTAAGCCTGTGTCTGTCGTATGTTCCAGGAGTTCACCCAGATGTGTGTGCGCCACAATCCTCGCCTCCGGCCGACGGCACATGACCTGCTGTTTCACCGCGTGTTGTTTGAAGTGCATTCACTGAAGCTGCTCGCTGCTCACTGCCTCATTAATAACCAGTGTAAGAGGCCTTCAAAACTGATCAACAACAGACATTTAGTTGATTTTTGGCCACTCCAAAAAATTATAACTTTTCCTTTTCTTCTCATTTATTCTGACTTGTAAGGAGTCTTTGAAATATGCTACACAGAGGATGTTTTTATATCTTTGACAAAAAAAACTGACTGGAAAATTGATTTGACTTGTTTTTTATGTACATTTTTATTGCATTAGCGTGTTGTTTTGGATATTAGTTGTTAGCTGTTTCAGTTAGTATCACAATCAGAATTATTCTACAAAGCAGTATAAATATGAGTATATTTATTTCCAGTTATTTTGTTTTAAATGAGAGGATTAAATGAGAGTTTAAGCAGTGCTCCAAAAATATTTTTTATTGTTTTTTTATATAAATTTTTTTATTGGTGTTCAAAGACATGCTCCCAGAAAACTGTGTGGAGGAGAAAACCAAATCCTTTGATCCAAATGGAGTCATGGCAGAGATTATTCACAGAGATCGTCCTCGCGTTCAGCTCAAGTAAGTCTCAATTTATGCTACAGTGTATCCGGAAAGTATTCATAGCGCTTCACTTCTTCCACATTTTTATATGTTACCGTCTTATTCCAAAATGGGTTAAATTCATTTATTCCCTCAAAATTCTCCACACAATTCTCCATAATGATAATGTGAAAAAAGAGTTTTTGAAATTGTTGCAAATTTATTAAAAACAAAAAACCTGAAAAATCACATGTATATAAGTATTCACAGCCTTTGCTCAACACTTTGTTGATGCACCTTTGGCAGCAATTACAGCCTCAAGTCTTTTTGAATATGATGCCACAAGCTTGGCACACCTGTCTTTGAAAATGTTTGCCCATTCCTCTTTGCAGTACCTCTCAAGCTCTATCAGGTTGGATGGGAAGCAACGGTGTACAGCCATTTTCAAATCTCTCTAGATATAGTGGCCCCATGGCATCAAAGAAGGAGGCAGAGAGATTACACTGATGCTTGCACTGGGATTTATTTGACCGAAGGCCATAAACCTGTTGAAACTGTATGAAAAGATGCACATGATTCACTTGTTGTCACCGTGTTGCCAATTGCACCGTAAAACTACACAAACCAAAAAATAAAAAACAGTGTAACCAAATCACAAGAACGTAATTTACACACATTCACAATACAAACGCAAAACATAGTTCAATAAACAACATCACAATACCAACACACAAATATACACAAAACAAACATACCTCGTTCCGCTTAGCCATAAAAAGGGGGAAATGTTATCATTCTTATAACTGGATTCTGCTGTTCATAGCTGTGTTGAACACAAGGTTAACACAGGACAACCTGTTACACACCGGCCAACGCTGACTATGAGGATCTGTATGGAAAGCTACTAAGCCCAAAATTACTTGGCAACTTAAAGGCTGTTGCCCTCTAGAGGTGATTTAAAGATAGGGAGGGTGGTGGTCATTACACCAGAGATGTTCAATAGGATTTAGGTCTGGGCTCTGGCTGGGCCACTCAAGGACATTCACAGAATTGTTGTGAAGCCACTCCATTGATATTTTGGCAGTGTTCTTTGGGTCATTGTCCTGCTGGAAGATGAACCGTCAACACAGTCTGAGGTCAAGAGCACTCTGAAGCAGGTTTTCATTCAGGATGTCTCTGTGCATTTCTGCATTCATCTTTCCCTCTATCTTGAGTAGCCTTCCAGTTCCTGCTGCTGAAAAACATCCACCACCATGCTTCACTGTAGGGATGATATTAGCCTGGTGATGAGCGGTGCCTGGTTTTCTCCAAACGAAACGCCTGGCATTCACTCCAAAGAGTTCAATTTTAGTCTCATCAGACCAGAGAATTTTGTTTCTTATGGTCTGAGAGTCCTTCAGATGACTTTTGGCAAATTCCAGGCAGGGAGTGGCTTCCGTCTGGCCACTCTACCATACAGGCCTGATTGGTGGATTGCTGCACAGATGGTTGTTCTTCTGTAAGGTTCTCCTCTCTCCATAGAAGAACGCTTGAGCTCAGACAGAGTGACCATCGGGTCACCTGATCACCTCCCTGACTAAGGCCCTTCTCCTCTGATCACTCAGCTTAGATGTCCGACCAGCTCTAGGAAGAGTCCTGGTGGGTTCAAACATCTTCCACTTATGGATGATGGAGGCCACTATGCTCATTGGAACTTTCAGAGCAGCAGAAATTTTTCTGTAACCTTCCCCAGCCTTGTACCTCGAGACAATCCTGTCTCTGAGGTCTACAGACAATTCTTTTGTCTTCATGCTTGGTTTGTGCTTTGTTATGCACTGTCAATGTTGGGACCTTGTGTAGACAGGTGTATGCCTTTTCAAATCATGTCCAATCAACTGAATTTAGCACAGGTGAACTCCAATTAAGCTGCTGAAACATCTCAAGAATGATCAGTGGAAAGAGAATGTTTCGAGCTTTTGAGCTTTACGGCAAAGGCTGTAAATACTTATGTACATGTGATTTTTCAGATTTTTTATGTTTAATAAAAAATAAATCTTTTTTTCACATTGTCATTATGGGGGATTGTGTGTAAAATTTTGAGGAAATAAATGAATTTAATCCATTTTGGAATAAGGCTGTAACAGAAAAAAAATGTGCAAAAGGTCCTATTAATACTTTCCGGATGCACCGTACATTGAATTTTATTATATATATATATATATATATATATATATATATATATATATATATATATATATATATATATATATATATATATGTATAGCATCACATTTTCAAAATATTAAACAGCATAACAATGATAACCATACTGTAAAAGCATATCAGAATGATTTCTGAAGGATCATGTGACAATGAATACTGGAGAAGGATGCTGAAAAATATCAGTTTCACAGAGAATATATACAATATGTTTTTGTGCATTTAAACAAATCAGTGTTTTTAGTTATATTCATTACATTAGGAAAGGTCACCAAACATTTTTAGGAATAGAAGTATAATGCTTGGTTGGTTTTTCCTTTTATAATTTTATTTCATGTTTTCCCCTAACATATTGAAAGTGAGTACTAATCTTTGCACCATGGTTTTTGGTACTGACTAATGTAATATATGCACACAAATAAATTAATGTATAGCATCCTATATAAAGTATTCATTTATACATTTGTACTCATTTATGCTGGGCAATATAAAAATAAACTCAATGTTATGTATTTGATAATTATTTTATTTTATTTATATGTATTTTATTGTGCTGCAGGTATTCTCATGTTTCTCCTCTAGAGCTGGACAAGTTTCTGGAGGATGTGAAGTAAGATAAAGTACATTAGTCTTGTCATTATACTTATTGTTTGTATGGTGTTACTGTACATGTGCATTTTATTGTTCAGGAATGGCATTTACCCTTTGATGAACTTTGCGTCTGCTCGACCCCATCCTGTACCTCGCGCTCTCTCAATGTCCCAAGAGCAGGTGGAGGCGGTGAAAACACCCACGCCGGAACCACAAGAGGCTGAAACCAGGAAGGTGTGTGTTTTTAGGGAAAAAACAAAACAAAAAAACACTTGCAATAATTACTTTTAGTCAGTTTATGTCCTGTTCAATCTCCATCGTCTTTATTGTTCTAGGTTGTACAGATGCACTGTAACCTGGAGTCAAATGAAGAGACTACTAAAACACATGTGAGTATTTAGGAAGTTATTTAAAGCTATTTAGGCCTGTTTGAACACATTTGGCCAGCACGGTCGCTCAATGGTTAGCACTGTCACCTCAGCAAGAAGGTCTCTTGTTTGAGTCCCAGCTGGGCCAGCTGCCATTTCTGTGTCGAGTTTGCATGTTCTCCCAGTGTTGGCGTGGGTTTCCTCCAGGTGCTCTGGTTTCTCTCACAGTCCAAAGGTGAATTGGAACTAAATTGGCTGTAGTGTATGTGTGTGTGAATGCGAGAGTGTATGGGTGTGTCCTAGTACTGGGTTGCATCTGAAAGGGCATCCGCTGTGTAAAACATATGCCGGAATAGTTGTCAGTTCATTCTGCTGTGGTGACCCCTGATAAATAAGGGACTGAGCCGAAGGAAAATGAATGAATGAATGAATGAATGAACTCATTTGACCACATGAGTGTTTACACTATGAAAGCAATCTAATCAAACACATTTTCCACTACTTCTGCAAGAATAACCTCTGCTGATGCTACAAAAGTTTAGGAAGGCATCATATGGAAAATATTATTATTCATTTATTCATTCATTTTCTTTTCAGCTTAGTCTGGGGTCGCCAAAGCGTAATGAACCGCCAACTTATCCAGCATATGTTTTACGTAGCGGATACCCTTCCAGCTGCAACCCATCACTGGGAAACACCTCACACTCCCATTCACACACATACACTACGGGCAATTTAGCTTACCCAATTCACCTATAGCACATGTCTTTAGACTGTAGGGGAAACCGGAGTACCCGGAGGAAACCCACACCAACATGGAGAGAACATGCAAACTCCACACAGAAATTCCAACTGACCAAAGGCTCGAACCAGCGACCTTCTTGCTGTGAGGCGACAGCGCTACCCCCTGCTCCGCTGGAAATATTATAATATCAATGCAAATCATTTAACTGATTTTATTAATGTGGGTTCTCAAACAGGCCAAAGACAAAAAAGCAGATTTATATGTAAATGTTTAAATGTAAAATTAGTTTTAAAGTTATTTTTACTATTAAATGAGAATTCAAAACTATTTCAAAATGTGAAATAAATTAGAAATAATTATAAATATATAATAAATAGCTATCAGTTGTCTAAAAAATGCTATTAATGTCAAAGACTTTAATTTGGAGCCAAAAAGACACACCGGTAACCCAGTGGGAGTGGCTTTGTTGCATGTTGCGCTGTCCAATCTACAGTATGTCTCTGGTGATTCATCTTTGTTTTGATAATGAAGCTGCTAACTATTATAGTCTTGTTAAAAGATAGTTATGACAACATCTGCTGTGTCTGTGGCAAATGATGTTATGTTTGCTGTTTTTGTAGCTCACTCTTTTCTTGAAGCTGGATGACAAACTCCATCGGCAGCTCAGCTGTGATATTATGCCAAGTGAGAGAAACCTTCGTCTTTGTAAAAATACTTAAACATATTAATAGGCTGCAGATTCATACTTGATCTATTCTATTCTATTCTATTCTATTCTATTCTATTCTATTCTATTCTATTCTATTCTATTCTATTCTATTCTATTCTATTCTATTCTATAAAGATTTTAGTTTTTAGTTTAATATAAATCTAAATCTTCTTTTTTATATTTTTATTTACTATGTTAAAAAATGTAAAGCTGACTGTTATTAAACCTCTTACTTCACTTACTGTTACTGTCAAAAATATTGTTAAAAAGTTTTAGATTCTCAACTACAGTGTGTGTGTACTTGGAATTAAATGGTACTGTTTGGAATTCAGGTTTAACATCATTTCAAAGCACAGACATGCCACTCATTAGAGTTACACTTAATGTTAGTTGACCTTAGTTCCCATTTTATTACATCTGATCACAAACTTATTTTAGGTAGGTTTGAACATGGTGTTGGCATTACTGAGATTGCATTGGAATCTGACTGTTTGTAGCCGTAAATAAAGAGGCATCATATTGATCACAAGTTCCTTTAAGGGTGGTGTGGTACTGGGCCTTGTGGAACTACACTGATGTTTTTCATTGTTAGTCATGCATTTGTGAGCTTTTTTGAAATTTTGTTTACATTAACATTTCTCCATAAAATTTCCATAAAATATCTCCATAAAATAAGGCAGGCTGCTGATTCTTACTTGCTCTATTCTATTCTATTCTATTCTATTCTATTCTATTCTATTCTATTCTATTCTGTTCTGTTCTATTCTGTTCCAATCTATTCTGTTCTGTTCTGTTCTATTCTGTTCTGTTCTGTTCTATTCTGTTCTGTTCTGTTCTATTCTGTTCTATTCTGTTCTATTCTGTTCTGTTCTATTCTGTTCTGTTCTATTCTGTTCTGTTATATTGTTCTATTATGTTTTATTCTAATCTGTTCTATTCCATTCTATTCTGTTCTATTATATTCCGTTCTTTTCTATTCTATTCTGTTCTATTTATTTCAATTCTGTTCTATTAAATTCCTTTTTATTCTATTCTGTTCTAATCCTTTCTATTCTATTTTATTTCAGTCATTTGGATTCTAATCTATTTTATTACATTCTTGTCTATTCTGTTCTGTTTTGTTCTATTCTATTCCGTTCTATTCTGTTCTGTTCTATTCTATTTTGTTATATTCTGTTCTGTTTTATTCTGTTCTATTCTGTTCTATTCTATTCCTTTCTATTCTGTTCTGTTCTGTTCAATTCTATTTTGTTATATTCTTTTCTATTCCGTTCTATTCTGTTCTGTTCTATTCTATTCCGTTCTATTCTGTTTTGTTCTATTCTATTCCATTCTATTCTGTTCTATTCTGTTCTATTCTAATTATTCCGTACTGTTCTATTTCATTCTATTCTATTCTATTCTATTCTATTCCATTATATTATGTTCTGTTCTATTCTGTTCTGTTCTATTCCATTGTGTTCTATTCTGTTCTATTCTATTCTATTACGTTCTATTCTGTTTTGTTCTATTCTATTCTGTTCTATTCTATTCTATTCCATATTGTTCTATTTCATTCTATTCTATTCTATTATATTCTATTCCATTATATTCTGTTTTGTTCTATTCTATTCCGTTCTGTTCTATTCTATTCCGTTCTGTTCTATTCTATTCCGTTATATTATGTTCTGTTCTATTCTATTCTGTTCTATTCTGTTCTATTCTATTCTATTCTATTCCATACTGTTCTATTTCATTCTATTCTATTCTATTATATTCTATTCCATTATATTCTGTTTTGTTCTATTCTATTCCGTACTGTTCTATTCTATTCCGTTATATTATGTTCTGTTCTATTCTATTCTATTCCATTGTGTTCTATTCTGTTCTGTTTTATTCTATTCTATTCTATTCCGTTCTGTTCTATTCTATTTCATTATATTCTGTTATGTTCAATTCTATTCTGTTCTGTTCTATTCTATTGCATTCTATTCTGTTCTGTTCTATTCTATTGCGTTCTACTCTGTTCTGTTCTATTCTATTCTGTTCTGTTCTATTCTATTCCGTTATATTATGTTCTGTTCTATTCTATTCTATTCCGTTGTGTTCTTTTCTATTCTGTTCTATTCTGTTCTATTCTATTCTATTCTATTTTAAAAAGTTTAGTTGAATATAAAACTACATCTTTAAATCTTCTTATTAAAGCAGAATGTTAAATGCTGATACATGCATGCTGCAATTTCAGGTGACAGCTCTAGAGATTTGGTCAATGAACTCATCCATCATTCCTTCATCAGTGAGGTGAGACCAAAAACTGTACATTTTTCTTTTCATCGTGACTCATTTTTGTGAAATTAAAACTCAAAGAAGCAGTAACAACAGATAAGTGTTCACTTTTTGTTCAGTGTCTTGCCAAATTTGACCATCATTTCCCACAGGAGGATGGTGACAAGATAGTGACGTTCCTAGAGGACGCTTTGAACCGACACCGTGGGTCCACCAGTGCCATTACAACAATATGAATGTCAGTGACCTGTTGCTATTATGATGGACATACCAGTGGAGCCTGAAAGGGAGGCTGAGGAAGGACAGTGGACACAAATGATCAGTTTGCTAGTTAGTGTGGATCGTTTGAAATTGAGACGAAATCAAGATGGCACAACATGGCATGCTGGTTCCTCTGATTGACCAGCTTAGAGGGTACTGATAATGCCTATGTAAGATGATTGTGTTGACCTCCCTGAGTCTTCCTCCAGCACTTCCAGGTGTCACTGTAGAGACCGTCCTTCCCAGAACTCCATAGGGAACTCAAGGGCAAGGCGGTCTCTATTGATGATTAAGGTAGGAGGTGTCTGCTGTGAAGAGCTCAATATATGATAAATGAAAACACAACTCCGGAAAGTTATTTGACCTGAAGATTATTTTGCCATAAAATAGTTGTTAGGCCAGAAACATTCTTTACGCAAGTATGCAGATGCCTGCTCAATTTGTAGAAACAAAAAAAAACGTACCGTATAAAGGCCCACCTTTGGGCTGGTCAGTATGGCAAGTTTATTATATAAGAACGTAGATAGCTAAGAGATGTTGCTTTATTGTTTATTTGACATGTTATAGAGAAACATATGAATGTGAAAATGAAAAAGTGGCACATGCTTATTGTTAAATAGAGTTATCAGGCACAATAAGCATGATTGAATCAGCATTGACTGACAAACACAATTATTTTTATAACAATATTCTCTAATTTTAGGATGTGTGCCAAAAACACCCATAAAGCTGGCTGTTATTGAAACTCTTACTCCATTTTAGAGATTTTGTAAATCACAGACTGTTTTCAATTATGCCTTTCTGTCAAAAATATTAAATAGCTGTATATTCACAATTGCAGTATGTTTATTTTTGACACAAAATGGTACTGTTAGGTATTCAGGTTTTAGATTATTTCGTAGCACAGAAATGGTACTCAGCGTAAGCAGGAGCACCTGGCCATAGGGAGCACCGAGACGTTTTCTGGTGGTCTGTTGGTCAATCTGGCCTGAACCAAAAAGCACCACCCGCCATCACCCCAACCCCCCCTCCTCATGTATCGATCACTACAACCACCAACCCCATCCACCCCCCATCCTTGGCCCCTACACACCCTCCACACCCACACTTGTCTTACCGATCGCTCCTATCCCCCCTTTTCACTTATCAATCAGTTACCCTAAAATTACCCCCCACCCGCTCTTCACTTACCGATCACTCCTATCCCCACCCCCGCACTTTCTTACCGATCGCTCCTATCCCCCATCTTTAATTACCAATCACTTACCCCAACCTACCCCCCCCCCACCTCTCTTTACTTGCCGATCACTCCTATCCGCAGCCTCACCCCTCTTTACCCTTTACCTATCGCCTAAACCCTCAGCCCCCACCTCTCTTCACTTACTAATCACTCCTATCTCCCATCCCTGCACTTGTCTTACCGATCGCTCTGATCCCTCTCCCCCCCCCCCCCCCCCCACACTTTTCATTTACCGATCACTCCTATCCCCACGCCAACCCCTTTTCCCCCTTACATATCACTTAAACCCTCACCCCCTACCTTTCTTTTCTTACGGATCACTTCTATCCCCCACCCCCGCAGTTGTCTTACTGATCGCGCCGATCCCCCCTCTTTAATTAATGATCACTTTCCCTAACCCACCCCCACCCGCTCTTCGCTTACTGATCACTCCTATCCTCACCCCCACCGCCCCTTTCTACTTACCTATCGCTTACCTCAAAACCATCTGCCCACCCGCTCTTTACTGACCGATCACTCCTATCCTCACCCCCGCATCTCTCTTCACTTACCAATCACTCCTATCCTCACCCCCCACCTCTCTTCACTTACCAATCACTCCTATCCTCACCCCCCACCTCTCTTCACTTACCGATCACTCCTATCCCCACCCACACACTTGTCTTACTGATCGCTCCTATCCACCTACTTTTCAATTACTGATCAATTACCCCAACCCACCCCCGACCCGCTCTTCACTTGCCGATCACTCCAATCTCCACCCCCCACTCTCTTTTCTCCTTACCTATCATTTAAACCCTCACCCCCCCACCTCTCTTCACATACCAATCACTCCTATCCCCCACCCCTGCACTTACCTTACTGATCGCCTATATCCCCCTCTTCAATTACCGATCACTTACCAAAACCTGATCACCCACCCACCCCTTCTTCCCTTACCAATCTCTCCTATCCCCACTCCTACCACCATTTTCCTCTTACCTATCACTTAAACCCTCACCCCCAACTCTCTTTACTTACCAATCACTCCTATCCCCACTCCTACCACCATTTTCCCCTTACCTATCACTTAAACCCTCACCCCCCACTCTCTTTACTTACCAATCACTCCTATCCCCACCCTCTCCCCCACTCCCCCTTTTCTCCTTAACCAGTCGATCCCCCCCCTCTCTTCACATACCTATTAACCCCCCCTCCCCCCCAATTATTTTCAGGTTGGCGATTGCAATGACACCTGACCTTTATCAGTTTGTAGCAGTGAGTGATATTGATCACAAGTTCTTGTACGATAGTGTGTACAGTGTGAAAAGCAACAGTCCACATACTGAGCCTTGTGGTACTACATGGATGTTCATTGTCATTGCTCATACATTGTTAGAATGTTTATTTAACAATAACATTTCTCGTGCCATGAAATAAGATTTTCTTATTGTCCATCCCTAGTCAATCTTTAAAAAGTGCAATTTCAGCATATTTTCGGAAAACTATGTATAAAATTCCAATTTTTTAAAATATAAGCCACCCCAAAATCTACTAAAGTACTTAATTACGAATTGCAGTATGTTTTAATAAGCTTTTTTTGCCTTATTGTGGGATTAAACAACCTCTGTACTCAATGGGATGATATCAGAAAACACTCAGTTTGTTGTTATTCAAATAACTTGCCATAAACATCACAAGTTTGACATTGTTTTACTTGCATAGATAATGTTTCTGTCCTGAGGGAAGAATAAATTAGCATTAATATATCAGGATTGGACTGAAGACTCAGCTAGGATGTAAATTTTTTTGGAGAGTATATTTTGTCTCGTCAGTTTTCCCAAAATGCTATCTTCCAAATGTATATTACAAAAGAAATTGCTTTAACTGATATTGTTAATGACCAGTTAATAATAAATATGGTTGTAATTTTCTCTGCAGTCTCCATGTCAGCTATCACAAGAATGTCTTAATATACAGTTTTAAGTGTTTTGCAAGAAACATTAACAGGAATGTATTGCCTTATATAAATGTTACTATTTACCAGTGTTTCATTGAAAATAGTATCAAAAACACACACACGTTTTATTCAAAATCATACATGTACGCCTGGTAAGTCAAACAGCTAACCAACTACGTGGTTTTGGATATGTTTAATTTTGTAATGCATTAAGATGTACATTTCTGTGGGAAACACAGATTGGCATGAGCATTTAAAACTCAATAAAGGCTATGAAATTATTGACTCAAGTCATTTCTATGACACATTTTGTCAGTTTTATTCATCTTTTTGTATTCATCATTATTAATATTGGTCCTATAATGCAGTGTTTCCCAACCCTGTTCCTAGAGGTACACCAACAGTACATATTTTGGACGTCTCCCTTATCTGCCCCATTCATTTCAGGTTTTCTGGTCTCTTATAATGTTCTGATGAGTTGATTCAGGTGTGTTTGATTAGAAAGAGGTTGAAAATGTGTACTCTTGATGTGCCTTTGGGAACAGGGTTGGGAAACTGCTGTAATTAGTGTGGTTTCTGGCTTTTCTCTTAATGAATCAAGCTCAGAGATGGGTTATGAATATCAGAAGAATATACTTTATTGGAATATTTCCCAAAAAAGCAGAGACGTCCATAAGCAGACCCATCTCTAGTCTCACTTCAGGACAATCCAGTGTCCCTCAAATTTGCTATCCCCTTTATCCTTGCTTCCTCCCATTTTTGTGTTTTCACGGGTGTTTACTGGTTCAACAGACCTCTCCCAGCTCCTACTCCTTTACGACCCCTATTTAAAGACCCCTCTTCTTGTTGGCCCTTATAATGTACAGATCAAATATAATCATCACTGTTTTTCCACATACAGTTCACATTTGGTAATCATGATTAGTATCTATGTTTTAAACATCTAAACTGGACTCTTCTCTCCAATACAGTATGTGTCTTTTCAAATATACATGACAGTTTCAACATGTGTTGTATACATTTCATGTCTTTCTGACACAGATGGTTCTCACTGCATCCCCAAGTCCTCTCTCTCATGCTCTTTTATCACCCCTTTGCCTTAACCTATCACCTGTTTTCAAAGATATATAATGGCAGATTCGTAGGGCCCTCCACTCACCCAATTAAATGTCTTCATATAGGTTTAGTAAATAAAAATCTTCTTCAGAATGTATGAAAGTTGTTTACACCACACCATAAAAATGATTATTGTGGCTTTCTTTGACTTTTTTTGCAACTGCACCCCCCCCCCTTTTTTTTTTCCCGTACCAATTGCTTAACCGGCCTCTCTTCACTTACCGATCACTTACACATATCAATAAAGGCTATGAAATTATTGACTCAAGTTATTTCTATGACTCATTTTGTCAGTTTTAATCATCTTTTTGTATTCATCATTATTAATATTGGTCCTATAAGGCAGTGTTTCCCAACCCTGTTCCTGGAGGCACACCAACAGTACATATTTTGGACGTCTCCCTTATCTGCCCCATTCATTTCAGGTTTTCTGGTCTCTTATAATGTTCTGATGAGCTGATTGAGGTGTGTTTGATTAGGAAGAGGTTGAAACTGCGTACTCTTGGTGTGCCTTTGGGAACAGGGTTGGGAAACAGTGCTGTAATGTATGAAACTTGTTTACACCACACCATAAAAATGATTATTGTGACTTTCTTATGACTTTTATGTAACTTTTATGTTTTATGTAACTTCTCTTAGAACTGTGAGGTGAGTTTACAATTTACCTCAGATTACAAAGTTGATTGTTTCATATTATTGCTCAAAAATTACATTCTGGAATTATTTGTCTTATTTCTGGATGTATTTTCTTAGTTATGATTTTATAAAGAAGAATGTTACAATTGTGAAACAAATTAAGAATTATAAGAAATTAAGTCATAATTACTAGAAATTCTGTAGGGGAGAGCGGGGTCGAAAGTAATGTGTAATGAAAGTAACAAAGAGATTTTCTCGAAGCCCTGACAACATTTGCTTTCCAGGCTATAACAGCACATTTAGCATGCAACCCTTGATGGAGCTGCCAAATATCAGCTGATTTCAGAACTGTGTCCTGCAGTAAGGTCTGGATTTCTGTTTTTAAGTGCAAAAAGTAAATCATT
>NC_079458.1:8693411-8738411 GCF_903798145.1 Danio aesculapii
CCAGTGAACATCTGCTGCTGCTTCTGCTCTCTTCTCTGATAAAAACAGAATCACCTGCTTATGCAAATATCTCTTTCACTTCTGGTTTTTATATTCTGGGTTCATTGGGTAAATGATAGAACTGAAACAAATATGCTGGATGTAGATGTATATATTTTTAGACTTTTAATAGATGTTTTCATCATCGCGTTTTTATTAGATTAAGTAGTTGCAAATGTATATAGTGAATAAATATATTTTTATAGATGTATACAGTACTGTCCAAAAGTCTTAGGCCACTAGTATTTTCATACACAACAAAAGGTTTAAAGTAAATTTTTTATATTTTTCCGTAGCATGTCAGTTTGGACTGCCAATTTACATTTCCAAATATTATTAGTTCGTTCATTTTCCTTCGGCTTAGTTTCTTTATTCACCAGGGGTCGCCACAGCAGAATGAACCGCAAACTTATACAGTGTATGTTTTACACAGCAGATGCCCTTCCAACTGCAACCCAGTTCTGGGAAACACCTATACACATTCTTTCCCACACGTACACTACGGAAAATTTAGTTTTTTCAAGTCAGCCATAGTTCATGTCTATTCATTCTGAGGGAAACTGGAGCACTCGGAGGAAACCCACGGCAACACAGGTTGGGGAGAACATGCAAACTCCACACAGAAATGCCAACTGACCCAGCCGGTGTTTTGTCTATTTGTCTGACCTTGTCAGTTTTTCCTACCTCCCATTCAAAAAAAAGTAGGTAGCACATTTTGATGATGCAGTATGCTACCCATCAGTTTTGCTACCAGTGTAAATTTTAATATGGAGTAGTGTGAAGCTGTAGTATCGCCCTAACCTACCTAATCCATAACCCCAATCCCAGAATCATTCAAATACAGTGTTGGTAGCATAATCTGATGGCTAGGGTAAAATGTCAGGACACTGGGACTCAAACCAGCAACCTTCTTGCTGTAAGGCGACAGTGCTAACCACTGAGTCACCGTTTCAAACATTATTGTTGCCATTAATTGTAGTTCTACAGAATGTCATGAAGAAACAGAACAAACTGAGACAAACTAAACCCAGAAGCTCTTTGGCTACATCTCGAAGATGTTTCAAAAAACCTACCTGCAAAGCTACAGTACCGTTCAAGGGTTTAGGCACTTGTGTAAAAATGCTGTAAAAAGAGGATGCTTTCAAAAATAATGCATTATTACCTTTTATTTATCACTTGACTTATATTAACTACAGTAAATCAAATCAACATTTGGTATGACCACACTTTGCATTTAAAGCACTTGCCCATAGTTTTTAATGTAGACTATTCCAAATATAAACCATTTTTAGGAGTGCAAACAATAACAATGATACTAACTTATTTTCTGTGGTACATTTTAAATTTCAATATCTCCCGAGAACCCTAAACAGTGCACTTATTGATAAATGTTATGACTGCTGTTTTAATGTTGAGATATGATTGAATTGTCTTTTGTTACAGTTATTAAATTAGTTTCCAAGCAGGAAATGTTCATGCGCCAATGGCATCACACATTGAAATGGTCTATAAATGAGTTATTTTTGTATTGGTGAAATACTGTAAATGGTTGCGCTCATATTCCGCCACTAGATGGCTCTAGAACACAGAATTCCACAACCACAATTCATAATTCTGTGATGGAAATGTTTGTGTTTTGTTTTTCTCTTATTATTCTAAATCTATTTGTGGTGTCAATGGGTTTATTTGTTTTACTAGTCTAGAACTGAGTGTAAAGGATTTCAGGTTGACACTTGGGTCCCCTTTGTATGTTTGTCCTACTTTTTCTTTTCATTGAATATTTTTATCCCCATCAAGTTATTCAACTTTCGTAACTCTGTTTAAACACTAGGTGGCCTCAGTAAGCTTCTAAAAGTGGTGTAAAATGTCTTACAGATTATAATAATGTTTAATTATGTATAATTATTTGCGTTTTAACATACAATAATAATAATTTAAAATCCGTTATTCTATTTGTATTTTTATAATTAACATTCTTATTAGTAAACAATTTATTGCTCAATATTATTTTATTGACATTTCCTAATTGATAATGTGATAATTCAATTAATATTTAGAACTGCTATTACTTTTATAGAAATTGTCATAATATATTTTACTGTTTAGTAGTATTTTACTTTATGTAATTATTATTAATTGTAATAAAAAAATCTTTAACATTTTTACTACATCAAATAATTAATTTTAATGTTAATTTGTTTGCGATTAAATAGTAGTAGTTGTTGTTGTTAGAAGTAGTTACCTTAAAAAAATTCACTGCTCAGCAGAACAGGATAGTTACTGAATAATAATGATTATAATCATTATTATTATTATTGGAAGATGTGGCAAGATGTTAGTTTTAGGCTCTGTATTATTATTAAAATTATAAAATTTGTCAAATGTCAATAATTATCAAAAATGTCAAGCTTAAGTGCTGACAAGTATAGGATATATTTACATGGCACCAGGGCAACATGTTACAATGATTTCTGAAAGATCACGTGACATTTAAAAACTGGAGTAGTTATACAATTTTGACCATAAAGGGGTATGTGAGTGACCATAAGAGACACGTTACCTCTTAAAAAATTATAAAAAATAGTAATAATAATAATTATAATTTTTTCCACTGTAAGAAATTCATAATCAGGAGAACTGCTGACACTTTACAGCTTGAATAAATATTCATTCATTTTCCTTTGACTTAGTCGCTTTATTCTTCAGGGGTGGCCACAGCAAATGAACCGCCAACTTATCCAGCATATGTTTTACACAGCGGATGCTTTTCCAGCAGCAACCCAATACTGGGAAACATCCATACACACTAATTCACACACATACACTACGGACAATTTAGTTTATTCAGTTCACCTATAGCGCATGTCTTTGGACTGTGGGTGTAAACCGGAGCACCCGGAGGAAACCCACGCCAACACATGGAGAACATGCAAACTCCACAGAGAAATGCCAACTGACCCAGCCGGGACTCAAACCAGCAACCTTCTTACTGTGAGGCGAATGTGCTACTCACTGAGCCACCATGTCACCGTTAAATAAATATACATATTTGTTTTTTTTCCCCTTACAATGGAACTAATTAACTGAATATATTCACAACCGATTGATTAAAGCACTTTGAAAACAAGCACATTTTATCATAATTTCCACAGAAGCACAAGAGGAGAATCACCGTCTGTAATGTGGGCCTTGGAAAATTGACTTTGACAAAAGGAGACCTTGGAGTTCTAAAGGTTGAGAGCCACTGATCTAGAGCGATCTAAACTGCCAGAGTTTCAGGCTACGTCGACCAGCATGTAATAATTTAATTTCCCAAGCAAAATAGCCTTTGGGCTGAACGTCATTTCAGAATTTATTGTGCAGGTTCAACAAGATTAGTTAATAAAGTTTGTCACTGGATGTTCTCTTCTAGTTACAAGCCAATTTTCAATTTTTTTTTCAAGGTGAAGATATGAGCTGTGATGGCAACAATCGATTTCCTTTTCTTTCCTAGTTAACATTGTTTCATTAAAGTCAGAATTATTATTAATTTATATTTTATACTTTTATATGTTTTTTTCTCAAATTTCTGTTTAATAGAGAGAAGATTTTAACACATTTCTAAACAATAGTTTAATAACTCATTTCTAATAACTGATTTATTTTATCTTTGCCATGATGGCAGTACATAATGATTACTGGATATTTTTCAACATACTTATATTCAGCTTAAAGTGACATTTAAAGACTTAACTAGGTTAATTTAGGCAAGACATTGTACAACATGGTTTGTTTTTGCTTAAAGGTGCTGTAGGTGATTGCCAAAATACTAATGCATACAATCTTTGAATGAGAGGGGGGAATTTAGTTTTCAAAGGCAAGCCTCCTGATATCATGAATGCACACATTAAAGATGACCGTAGCCAACCCACTAGATCATGTCGTTCGCCAGTTTATAAAACTTTATAGTTCTTTATAATACTACAATTCACAACAAAAAAAAAACGGTATTATATCTAGCACGTTTTCAGTTGTGTAGCAAGTAAAACATGTCATAATGTGCAATATTTCATGCATGCAAGGATCGCTGGTCTCACTCTCTCATGTACTTTGTCCTAAAGTGACTATTGCATGCTTAGTGGTTGGCCGGCGGCGTGCAGCAATTACACTTGTTACTAAGCCATACTCGCATGCTATTTCAGACTGAATATTCAGTAGCATGGTAAAATATATAGGGAGCTCGTCACAGGTTGTCATTGTTCAAAAATGAACCAATGTGATGTGAATATTAAACCAACTTCACTTCAGTGAAGCAGGCTAGGCAGAATAGCGCTATTTACATATGTTTTGTTTTGTAACTAAATAAATATCTACATTTTCAATGCCGAAAAAGGTCCCTTATGAAATTGAAATTGAAAATGGTCTATCTATCGCCGGGAGATGTCAGTGGCTGAACAACACTTCCGTGCATATACCCCATTCGTAAAACAACACAATCTACATCAGCTTTGTGTGACTAAAAGAGTTTTAAAACATAACATTACCTGTCCAATACACATACTGTAGCCATGGTGTCATCCTTCCTTCAGCGTGCAAAAGTAACTTCAATATTGATTCAGGATTTAAAGTAAGTTTTGTAATGTAATGTGTGTATTCATAAAGCGCATTCATCGTGTATGACCAAGCGCTTCACAATTATGAGGGGGGGTCTCTCCACACCACCCCCAGTGTGCAGCATCCACTTGGATGATGCGACGGCAGCCACAGGACAACAGCTCCAGTGCGCTTACCACACACCAGCTATAGTGGGAGTGGGGGGACAGTTATAGAGCCAATTCAGTGGATGGGCTCAATTGTTTTGATTAAGCATTTGTTTTTACCTGTCACTCTCTCTCATGTGTGCACATCATGAACACGGCGCACATGGACGTGCAAACGGCAGATCCATCTGCGTGAACGGGTGTGCAGATGTACAAATCTCCATTTGTTGACAGACAGTTTGGGGTACTTAATAGAATTATGGGAATTGTCGGCCCACCAATATTCAATTGGATGAACTGTTCTTTTGTCTTATGCCTTACCCAGAATATAAAAATACATATAAATACATTTAGATCATTTACTTCATTACTATTACCAGAGAGTTGAAAAAACAAAACAAAAAAATTCTTAAGACAATCACCTACTGCACCTTTAAGGGGGCAAATAATATTTACCTTAAAATGTAAAAAAAATAATAAAACTGCTTTTATTCTAGCAAAAATAAAACAAATAAAACTTTCTCTAGAAGAAAAAATATAAAAAATACAGTGAAAATTCTATTAAATAGCACGTGAGAAATATTTGAAGGAATATTGCACAGGAGGGCTAATAATTTTGCCCTCAACTGTACATGTCATTTTAAAAATGACTGCGTCATGCATAATTTTGTGTGTTTAATTCAAAGCTGCTTTTCTGAATCCCTGTGCACTTCAACCATAATGGCTTTTTTTTTAGTTTGTTTATTCTTTTTTTTTTATTTCCTCCAATGGCACATACTAAAACCGCTGGGGGATAAACAATGTAATTTTCCGAAATGAAATTTCACCTGCTTATTATGTTCTCAGCTCATTTACGAAGCTTCCTGGAGACAAAATGACATAACCGCGTGGATATGAATTCCTTAAATGTTCTCAGAGCGGGAGAAAAAAAATCAATAAACACATCTGAAAGCATTTACCTTAGACCTTTATAGGTCTGAAACAAACATCAAAATAAAGTGCGCCATTCCGCATTAATGTCAGCTTTAGATATGGCCAAATCTGCCATCGCCACGTCTCAACCCGCGTGAAGGCAAATTCAAGCTCTCTCTGAAATGGTTATAAAATGCCATAGCAGGCATTAAAGCACTTCAGTTCACGCAGGAGAGCTGCTTTACTGTCATCAGAGTCCTGAGAGAGCAGTTTGAGAGCTGGAGATAAGACAGGAGACTGTACACAGGCCACAGAAAACCTCTGCTTTATAGGAACTGTAAATCCCAAGCCTGCAGCATAGACTCTTTTCCGTATTCATTTCAGAGCGCTATCTATACTAGATGCTTGTTTGATGTTACCTTCATAATATCATTTTAAAGCCTCCATGAAATGGAAATGATGTATTTACCACCAACCTGTCAGTCACATGAGATCACAACAATAGAGTGCAGCAGTCGGCTTCTGCGAGGAAAAACTCATCACCTAAAGACAGACTCCTTTTGAGCTCTGAGGCTTTTAATCAATATAACCGTATATAGTATAATTGCAAGTTCATATTATTAGTAATAATTTAAATTAGTAATATTTTTCAGCAATACTGTAAATAATAATAATAAACTATCAAACACAAAAATATATTTCATGTATTTCATTTCATACATTCTAGTACTGTATAGTGAATTACTGTAACTGTACTGTTATCAAAGACCCTAGAATACACAAGACATGTCACTCCTATAATTTTGAATTGGGAAAAGTGTAACGGTCAATAAGCTACTTACCGGTTTGTAAAAATTCAGGATGCGTGCGCATTGAGGTTGCAGAAAAAAAAAACGGGAGCGATTGCATTCACAGCGAGGGAATAACATCAGTTTTTTTTGTTGTGTTGGAGAAGTTACATTGATTACACATTATATATATATATTATTTACATAATGCTTTCAACAAATTATTACAGCTCGTCACCCAGTGTTAAGCACAGTTATTTGGCAAAATTAATGTTAAAGTGAGCGGTGTTCGTCTGATAGGTCCATTTGCGATAGCACCCTCTCAATGGATATTGGATAAGATGAAATGGCCAAGCTATCTCATTGAAACTCCAAGTGATTTTACAAGAGAGAAGTTAAAGGCTTACAACTCTTTCGATGCCAACAATTTTGTTCTGTGTGGTCACGTGCAAGAAGTAATGTTCCATGATTACCAGATTCAACACTATGTAGTGCTAAAAATCGAGGTTCTGCCTAGCCAAAGACAAGGAAAGCAGACAGAAGTGTACAAGGCCTGGGTAATCATCAACAAGCAAAACAACTGCATTCTGACAGCGAACTGCACCTGTACGGCAGGGTATGTCAACTTGGTTTTACATTTCATTCTAAGCATTTAGTGTCCACAGTTTAATTAACCTTATTTAACTGTTTTTGCTGAAATCATTGCTCCAATCAAAAACGAATAATGTGTGTGATTCAGCATAACGTGAACTTACCTGATATAAAATGAGAACTGCAGAGTTGAGCATTTTTAATTAGGTCCTCACTTCATTCAGCTCTTCTGATGGCTCTTAGCCAAAGACGTCTGTGGTTGTCTTTCGATTTTGGCATCCTACTGCACAACACACATGTTTGCTATTGCAACCGGTATAAACTCGTGTGACTTCATGTGTGACTTAGGTTGGTAATTCCCATATATAGCAAATGAAACCCCGCCTTCTATTACAGGAGCCAATCATTGATCACTATAGACTGATGGAGAAGCTTGGACCAGATGTGTGCTTTTACGACAGTTTGGTCAACAAAAACACTGGAATCACTGGAATACTTGCTTCACACACATAAGAAATATATCCACATAAAACTTAAAATCTGTACTTTTAAATTAACCAAGTGCACTTGAAAACAAAAGTTTATTGGTTCCGTAATCTGTATGAAACCAACGCGAGGTCCAGTCCGTCCTGTAAAACTCACATCACATGACTGCAGCAACTACTCAAACTCCCACAAACTTGTAAACAAAGAGTCTCTGTCATTTCAGGAGGAGATTCGCCATCAAAACCAAGTTGTGGATTGCTTCAGAAGACCAGCACGATCAGTCCATCATTATCCAGAGGATGTTGTGTGTAACACTCCCGTAAATGAGGTTGGTGTCGTGATCTCATTCCTTTTGAGTGCGCATTATCTTGGGCAACCTGAAAATATGCAGATTTTTGTTTGATTAAGAAGTTTAGAAATGAAACTTATGAGACCGTTGTTGATTAATTTTATTGTTGATTCCAAATATGTGATGTAATTGTAAGCTTGGCTAGCAGTTTCGAAGAATTTGATGTTTATCTATTCAGACAGAATGCTCGAGCATACTGCCTGAAAGGCATTTCAAAGATGGTCGCCAAGTGAAATGACTTGCCTTTAAAGGGACTTAGCTGTAATCCATTTTTTACTGTAACTTCCAGTAGCTTACTGTAAAAATGCAGAAATATCACTAAAAATGTTAATTATTTTTGTTAATGCTACCTCATTTTAATACATGTTATAATAGTGCTCACAACCTGGCATGCCTCAGAAATGTTTAAGTAAACAAAACAAAATGGTTTTATTTTGAGTTGAACTGCTAAAAAAACCTAAATATTTCTCATATGACATTAGTGATACTTGTCTCTACTCTTGAAAAAATATACTTTAAAATATTTTATTCAGAGCTCAAAGAGATCAAGCGACCAGACTGTTGAGAGAATTTGGATCTTTGGGGGATGCCAGGTGAACTGTGAAATGGACTTACAGACAACCCTCACATTTACAGATATAATTGAAATTGTGTAATTTGAAACCGCATAAATAGTCTGTTATGTCATATGGGAAATGATCTTGGATATTATATTTGCATGTATATTTTATTATCTAGAAGATGGCAAAGGTGAGCTTCCAGCATGCTGTTCGTTAGTGTGAGCATATGTGCATGCCTTATTTCTTCCCATCTCTCTTACTCTCTGTTTAATTAGTGATCACTTGGATTTCATAACAGTCATAACATCATAACTGAAAGCACCTGTTCTGTCTGGAGAAGTTTGAATCAAACCTCTTAGCCTATTAAACTTTATGGTGTAGCTCACCCTGCACCATTGTGCTCTAGTGATTTGAATGAAATCTTCAGTTGTGTGGTGTGATGAGGAGAGATGTTACTGACTTAGAAAAGCTTATTGATGACTTAGCAACCCTAGTAACATCATAGCAAATTCCTGGAAACATGATTAGAACCATAGCAGTGAAGATTAGATAGATGGATGGATAGACAGACGGACGGATAGACAGGTGGATGGTTAGCTTAATAGTTATAGAGAAGTAGATGGATGTAAAGATTTATAGATCGAAAGATGGATGGATGACTTGTAAAAGAGGGATAAACAGATGGATGGTTGGCTTAATAGATAAGAGAAGCAGAGAGAAGATAGAGAAGGGGGTGGATAGAAAGATTTATAGATGGGTACATGGATGGATGGATCGAAAGGGATGGATGGATGGAGGGAGGGATAGGCAGATATGTATATATATATATGGATGGATAGATAGATGGGAGGATAGGTAGATAGGAGTGTATATATATATGGATGGCAGGGATAGACAGGTAAATGGCTAGCTTAATAGATCTAAAGAAGTGGATGGATGGAAAGATATATAGATGGGTACATGGGTGGATGGAAGGATGGATGGATAGACGGGGGATAGGTAGATAGGTATATATGGATGGATGGATTGAGGGGTAGACAGGTGGATGGTTAGCCTAATAGATATAGACAAGTGGATTTATGGAAAGATTCATAGATGGATTGGATGGTTGGACGGATGGATAGATAGATAGATAGATAGATAGATAGATAGATAGATAGATAGATAGATAGATAGATAGATAGATAGATAGATAGATAGATAGATAGATAGATGAATTGTGAAAGAGGGATAGACAGGTAAATGTTTAGCTTAATAGATGTAAAGAAGTGGATGGATGGAAAGATTTATAGATGTATGGATGGATGGATGGATGGACTGAAAGAAGAATAGACAAGTGGATGGTTAGCGTACTAGAAGTAGAGAAGTGGATGGATGGAAAGATTTATAGATGGAAGATAAATAGATAGAGGGCTGGATGGAGGGATAGAGGGATGGTAGATTAATGAATAGATGGATGGAAAGATGGATGGATGGTTAGCGTAATAGATGTAGAGAAGTGGATGGATGTAAAGATTTATAGATGGGTACATGGATGGATGGAGGTATGGATGGATGAATTAATGGATAGATAGATAGATAGATAGATAGATAGATAGATAGATAGATGTATTTAATATATAAAGTAGATATATTATAAATATTTGATGATATATCAGTGGAGAGAATGCTCTAAAACTGTGAAAATGGCAAGAATTTGGTGGAAATGAGTTGGTACAAGAGAAATAATAAATAAATAAATACAATTCAAAATGTCAACATCTCTGTTTAGCAGTTTGTTGAAAAAGACAATAGAGTACAAATTCGCTATGCAGAGCAATTCTTATGTGCGTCTGTGATTAGTTGCAGTGGGTACGTTTTCTGAGACACAAACAGCCAATTACCACTTCATTGAGATGTATGAATGTTCATCATGCCATGCCTTCATTTAAATAGAAGTTAAGCAAAGATTTAGACGCTCTCATAACAGACAAGCAGAGATTTGAATGGCAGCGCTGTGAATGATGTACTTAATTAAGATTTTCATTAATGAGTCAATAATGAGCACTCTTTCAGAGTAAGGCAGAAGACACCCAGCAGGCTAATAAGACGGTGTTCATTAAGTACCGTGGTTTTAAATGAGGGAGTTTCTCTTGATGTTAAAATAATTAATTTGTAAGCGTGCTGATTTGAAATTGGGTGTCCAAATTGTTCGCTGAGAACTTTTGAACTTTTGAATGGCCGTTTTGTGAATGAAGGAAACCGTCATAATCATTTTAACTCTCATAATGAGCAATGCTAATGTTCCACAGTACAAGTCTCTGTTCTTAATAATGCAGTCTCATTTGTAAATATTTCAGTATGTCTTGTACCAGTGATTATTGTAATTCTCATGAAATGCTAATGCTCATTGTACTGCTGCAAAATACTGCTAAAGCTTTGGGTTAATGCCTCGAAATAACACAAAACCTCCCGAGTCTCACCGCAACACTTTACATAAGACCCAAATTAACACCTACCTACATGAATTATGGTGGAGATGGAAAGTAGGTGAGAAGGAGCTAATAAAACTAGAGGGCGTCTGGCATCTGCTGTTATTTAATAATCAATTGATGGAATTAAATAGTTCATCAAAGCCTGCGAAATTTCAATATGTGAGCTGAATTATTTATGAGGACAAACTGTTGTATAGGAAAATAGATTATAACTTTTTAAAGAAAAATGTGGTTATCTTGTTCTAGATGGTTGTGGGGCTGATGATATGGTGCTTTAGATAAATTATTTTTGTGAAATGAATATATTTGTTGAATATTTTGTTGAATTGGTGGTTGCTATAGAGTTTTTGGTGGGGATTTCAAATTCTTTGAATTGTTGTTTTCATGCTAACAGAGATAAATAAACAGATGGATGACAGGATATAGAGTTGAAGGCAACATTGTGAAATTTTTATCTTTTTTTTATATTTCTCAAGTGATGTTCAACAGAGAAGAAAAAAAAATCATAGTATTTCCGGTTATTTTCTTTATTCTAAAGAAAGACTTGTTATTTTCTTATTTTAATGCCTTTATTCCAGCCAAACAAACAAAAAAGAAGTCAAATATTACACACTGTCATCGTGGAAAATGTATTAGAAATTAGTTATTTAAACTATTATGTTTAAAAATGTGTTAAAATATTCTCCTTTAAACAGCACTTGGAAAATATTTGACATTACTTATACATGTTTACATATTTTATATTCTATTTTCTAATATTTATATAGAAGGGCTAATGATATTGTCTTTAATTGTGTTTGTAAGAATATGAGATAAATGCATGGATGGTGGAAGGATATATGAAAGGATGGATGGAAAGTTTGAAAAACAGATGGATGGGAGGAATTAGGAACAATTATGTATGTATATAGATGGATGGGTGGACAATGTTGGATGGATGGATGGACAGTATGTTAGATGGATGGATGGAAGGATGGACAATGTTAGATGGATTTATGGATGATGGATGGGCAGAATGTTGAATGGATGGATGGACAGAATGTTAGTTGGATGCATGCATGGATGAATGTTGGATGTATGGATGGACGATGTTGGATGGACGGACGAAATGTTAGATGGATGGACAATGTTGGATGGATGGTTGGATGGATGGACAGAATGTTAGATGTATGTATGGATGGATGGATTGATAGAATATTGGATGGATGGATGAATGGATGGACAATGTTGGATTGGATGGATGGATGGACAATGTAAAATAGATGGATGGACAGAATGTTGGATGGATGAATGTATGGACAAAATGTTAGATTGGTGGATGGAGGGACAGAATGTCTGACGGATGGATGGGTGGATAGACAAAATGTTGGATGGAAAGATGGATGGTTGGATGGATAGATGGACAGAACGTTAAATAAATGAATAGAAAGATAGATAGAGACTTGGATTGATGGATGCAAAAATGCAGGGTTCCACACAATTCATCCATGTTGTCCCAACACAAATTAATTGTTAACATAACACTTTTAACAAATTTATGTGGATTGAACATAAAAAATTAAGTTGTCCCAAGAAAGTCTCAAGAATTGTGTTGTTTCAGCTCATTTTAATTAAGTAGTTTAAACAAGTAAAAAAATTATATATTTTTTGACTATGAGTGGATGGGCAGAATGTTGGATGGATGGATGGATAGAATGTTAGGTGGATGGATAGACAATGTTGGATGAATAGATAGTAAGAGGGATAGATAGATTGATAGATAGATAGATGGACAGAATGTTAGAATGATAAATGGAAATATATATAGATGGACAATGTTAGATGAATGAAAGGGATAGATGGATGAATTGGGGGGGGTGGATGGATGGATGGATAGGCAGAATGTTAGATGGATGAATGGAAGGATGGACGGACGGATAGATGGACAATATTACATAGACATTGATGGATGGATAGATAGATAGATAGATAGATAGATAGAGAGATAGATAGATAGAGAGATAGAGAGATAAAGAGATAGATATTCCTGATGTGTTGCTAGGGTTTTCTGAGTAGTTACCTAATCACTCAAACTAAGTTTCTATAATACTGCAGGAGTTTTTTATTTGATTTATTTTTAAGTAATTAAGTGGCTGACGTAAAAATGAACTGCTAAGTGCACAGGAAAGTAAAAGAACTGTTTGAATTAGCATGGGAGGTGTAGGTGACTCAGGTTAGGGGTTTTAGGAGGCGTTTGTAACCACTAGACAAGACAGTAGCTGAAGTATAAACAATATTAATGGGATAAATACTTCACACCACTCATAATACATTACACTGCATTTCAAATCACAAACAGCTTGAGTAATGCACTTTGATCAACTGTGCTTTTGAAAAATTCAATGTTTGTTTTTAGGTCTTCAAAAAATTTTCTTTTCTGCTCGTCTCTGGGTTTACCAACAGTATATACCCTTTAACACATTCCTGTGCCATAATTTGCCTAGAAATGGCCCTTCTGATGTAAATATATGAGTTTTTTAATCCCTATATGCACAGTCTGCCACTGTCTGCACATCTTGCATTGACATTTCACTTTGACACTTCCAAAACTTATAGAACTGCAACTGTGAGCAGTTACAAAAAGACCAAACTCTGAATACTAATCCAGCTCTTTGTGTCGGTAGCTGCGGTTTCGACATTAAAAAAGTGAAGAATATCGATTACACTGTCAGTCTTGTAGAGGGGGACAGATCCTTTCCTGACTAATTTGTAGGAAAATGCACCTTGTGGCTCCTCCCTTGACACAGTGTTTATTCAGCAGAAATAATTGATAATAGCTGAAAGGTAACGTGAGCAGAATGATTCTCGCACTTCTGCCTGCGCCGGTTACGTCTCATGCATTTTTATGAAGTACAGGAGCAGTATTAGAACTGATAATGTTCAGTAATTAAAGCTGCATGAACGGGTGAAATGGAGCCTGTGCTAAAATCTACCGCTCCATTTCATAATTCAGTGCTTCTTAAAGGTTTTTGGTTGAAGGGATCATATTAATAACCTTTTCATATTGTATTAGAATTTAATATAATGTACAAAAGTTAAATTGGAATGTATTGTATAATGTAAACAAGTAGAATTTGAAAGAGCTGGAAAATAACATTAGACTGTTTATCCATTATAGACTGTACCTAGCAAAGAGTCAAAAACTGAAGATAATGCAAACATTTAAAGGACACCTATGATGAACATCATCTTTTGTAAGCTGTTTGGACAGAAGTGTGTGCAGGTATAGTGTGTCCACAGTCATATTGGAGTGATAGAAACACAATAAGTCTCTTCTTTTAAATTTCCTGACGTTAAAATAGGATCCAAATCCCTCCCATTTTGAGGCCCACAGCAATGTGATGTAGGAGTGTGGTTTCCCTGCCCACCGAATTGATTGACAGCTGTGTATTAACATGTCTCTGTAGTAACGCGTATAAACAATATTAACAAGACAGGAGGTGCGCAAAGCAACTAGGATAAATCATCATCAAATGTGATCAAGAATCAGTTTTACAAGTTTAAAAGGTTTTTAAAACGGTGCATGTTTGTAATGAATTACAGCAGTTTTACTGTCTTTATCACCACAGTCGCTTATTAGTACAATTATAAAAGAAGACGCTTCAATCCTGATTTGTGGATGTTAAATCAGGTTTATGTTACCATGTATATTGATGTGTATCCTATCACATTGCAAACAGTGCAAAGTAAAACGTGTTTGCTGTGTGCATAAACTTTGTAACGACAGTGTGTTTTTTTTTTTTTATATTTATGCCGTTTATAAATAGGGATATTAAATTAAACGAAAAACAACTCTCCTTTCAAAGACCGCCATTCACTTTACTGAGCAACAGACACGGCATAATAATACATGCATATCTCAGCAGGATCCGTCATGGTTTTGGGTCTCCTAGAAACATGTCCGTTGTGTTGCGTGCATATATGCAAGTGTTGTGGTTGTGACCAATTTGCTGCGCGTTTCTTCACTTGTTTGTGTTGTGACCAATTTGCAACACGTGTGCTGTCAAATTGATAAAGATCGTTTCTTTATTTGCTGGTGTTTTTTTGTAATTGCATGTGCTTTCTTAAATTGCAGCACGTTAAGCTTTCTTGGCCACCGTAATTTTGTGACTTCTAGACAGGTAATAATACTTTAAAATCTATTCTGAATGTAACTGGGAGCCAGTGCAAAGACCTGAGGACAGGTGTGATGTGCTTTGATTTTCTGCTTTTGGTCAGAATCCTGGCAGCAGCGTTCTAAATCAGCTGTAACTGTCTGACTGTCTTTTTGGGAAGGCCAGTGAGGAGGCCGTTACAGTAATCCACTCTGCTGCTGATAAAAGCATGAAGTCCTCACTGGAAACGAAGCATCTAATTTATGCATTGTTTTTGAGGTGATAGTATGCTGATTTATTGACTGCTTTAACATGACTATTGAAACTCAGATCTGACTCCAGAGTCACACCAAGATTCTTGACCTTATTTTTTGTTGTTTGACTCTTGGTGCCAAGGTACACATTCACCTTGAGAACCTCATCTCTGTTCCCAAACGCATTCACTTCAGTTTTCTCTTTGTTTAACTGAAGAACGTTTTGGCACATCCAACTGTTCATTTCATTAATGAGTTGGCAATGGGGCTGTAGTCATTAGACTTGCATTGTCGTTGGTAAAATAAACTCATGTTTTTGGTTAAAAGCCAATGTGAACTAGCTAATGTTAGCTAAACATTGACACATTTAATAATTCACACAGCTTTTTAATATAGTTTGTTTGTTCACGTATAAGAAAGTGTGAAAACTATGAAGTACATGGTTTTTGGTAAAATAAGCTGTGTTTAGCTAGCTAATATTAGCTGACATTGAGGAGAAAAAAAAGGAAAAAAAGCAGATTTAATTATGTAAAAAGCTATTTAAAATTATTTTGTTCACTCGCACATTAGGGATTTACAGTACATTAATTAATTTATTTTCCATCGGCTTAGTCCCTTATTATTTATCAGGAGTTGCCACAGTGGAATGAACCACCAACTATTCCACCATATGTTTTATACAGTGGGTGCTCTTCCAGTCACAGCCAGTACTGGGAAACACCCATACACTCTCACATGCACTCATACACTACAGCCAATTTTGTTTACCTAGTTTACTTATGGCGCATGTCTTTGTACTGTGGGGGAAACCGGAGCACCCGGAGGAAACCCACGCCAACACGGAGAGAACATACAAACTCCACACAGAAATGCCAGCTATGCCAGCTATCCCAGCCGGGACTCAAACCAGCGACCTTTTTGCTGTGAGACGCCGGTTCTAACCACTGAGCCACTGTGCTGCCTTGCAGTACATTGGTTTTGATAAAACAAGCTAATCTTAGCTTGCCAGTGTTAGCTAGACACAATACACACACACAAAACAGACATATTCGATCAGACACTCTCAATTTAGTTGTAATTTGCTGATTCACTCATCAGGATTTCCATTGTTTCCTTTCAAATGCTGTTTTGAATCTTCAGATTGAACGTTGCGGCTCATCTCTGATTTGGTTCGAAGGTTACAAATGTTTACCAAAGAATTTTCCTGAATGCTAATATAGAAAATGAATGAGAAATTAAGGCTGTCGAAAAAGAGCCTGTTTACTGTGAAGCTTCATCTTGTCAGATGATCTGCATAGAAGATTCCTGTGATTGATTGAGGGTGAATTTGATTTCCCTAATTCGAGCTTCACCATCAAAGTTGGAGACGGTTTACAACAACAAATTATAACGCAAGCAGCAAACGCAGAGCAGAAAGGAGGGCGAATGTAATCCGACTCGTCCCGCAGGAATTGCACCGCAGGGTATCAGCCATTCTGAAGTAACGCTGCTGATCCAGGCCAATTTGTTTTGAATCACTGGGATTTGACTACATCTCAGTTAGTGATCCTAAAATAATAGGAGTTGTCGTGGACAAAAAAGGAAGAGACATAATGGATCCGTGGAATCCATGCGAATCAGGAGCCGGGGCTATTTTCTCTCCATCTGACATTAGTACAGTAAATCCAGGCCACGGCTGATGTTTACCGCTGCTGTCCGCTTTCCTGTTGGATCTGTTTGTGTACACACTGCTCTGCTGTCCCACAAATGTGCCGTTTTTCTGTCGCCACTTACTCAAAAATAGACTCTGCTGCCTGCTTTATATGACCTAATGAAGCACAGTTCTTTAGTTTGAGGCTCTCTGTAATTTAACGTGGTAATATCTATTTTTGCGGTAAGAGTGCATGAATCATGTCGGTTCGTTCAGGTGGGATTTCTTGTTCCCAGAATGTTTTGCGAGGGCTTTAATGAGGAGAATAAATGTTGGAATTAGTGTAAGTGTTGTTTTATGTGTGTTGAGTACTGTGAGGGTTTAGTTGTGGTGGTATTGGAGTTGTTGTGATGAGGAGTGTTTGTAAAGTTTGTTTGATTATTTATGCCTTGTCAGAGTCAGACTCCATTTGAATTGGTAAAATGAATAATGTGCTTTTATTATTAACTATTTGTGTTTATAGTTGCTTTAGGTTTCCTGGAAGCTGAAACTGGCAATTCTGCTAAAAGGCAATAAATGTTCAACGTATGCTTGAGGTGATTGGCCAAGCAGCACATGTGGTCACATGGCCAATCAGGTCATTTTAGACAGTCTGGAAATTTAGAGGTGCTGCAATTCACCACCCACTGACAAAGGTACAGAATTTGTCCCTACATAAGCTCATTTGTCCTATTTTTTTTGTCCTGACTGCTAAGCCATCATAAATTGTGAAAATCGCAGGCTTCAAGACAGAGAAGAATCTGACATAAGTGACATCTTTCACTACCGACCGACTGTATTGTTTTTAAATGGAGAAAAGATTTTAAAATATAACTTTTATTCTAAATCTTGGACCTTTATTCGTGAAAGAAAAAATGACCAATAAAAAGGTGTGAAGCGCCAAAAGTACATTTGTAGGCCCATAAAAGTAAATTTTGAAGGCTATTATTGTGATCAACAAATTTTTACAATGTACTTTTCTACAAAAGATGCTAGTAAAATGGGGAAGCTCAATATTGTTATTATTATTATTATTATTATTATTATTATTATTATTAATTTTTTTATTATTAATTTTTTTATTATTAGGAAAGTTGAATATGCAGGCCAGTTTGTTATTTGCTTAATAAATGAAATACGCAGTTTTTAATTTAAAACTTTATCAGATTTCTTTTTTTTCCTAATGATATATGATAGAAATAATATGTATAAACAAGTTTAAAAAAATCTTTAGGAAATGTTTTGGTACATCAAAAAGTGTGGTTATGATGACCACCCGACAAGCTAATCCAGACATAAATAGTCCTTAAGATGTCTCTAAAATGCAGTAGCTGCTTAAACTATAAATACTTAACTTCGTAGTTAAATAGAAAATGAAGCGAATGTAAAAATGTCCACTTTTTGAGAAAAATAAGCGCTCCTTTCACCAGGCTGGCTACGGGCCTGACACACAAAAAATTACTGTTAAGGTTTCATATTTTGTGTTTCACAAGTGTTTTCTGTTTATTTACAATTGTGAAATATACATTATGGGATGTTGATCTCTGCTCTGTCGACTTTTGATGTTGAAAATTCAACTCTACAGTTTAACAAAGTGACTTTTATTGACATTTTAGTAGTTTTAAATTATATTAATAAGAAATAAAATATAGTGAGATAAGTAAAATAACAGAAAATGTCCTGGCAGTTTGTTACAAGGGTTTTGTAGCGTAATAAACAAAACCAACCCAGACAATATATCACTTAAAATTATTAAAAAAAAAGTTAATAAAAATCACTTTTTTTTAGTTTTCAAGGTTTAAAGTTGTTGGAAAAAAGATCAAGGTCCTATATTCAAAAGCATAAATAAATGAGGAATAAGAGAAATAAAAACACGAATCACAAAATACAGAAAATTGCTAATTTGCGGACGATTTTTACAGTGATTATTTATGTAATATTATAAAAACAATATTAAAATTAAGCAACATTGATGCGTATGCATATTCATTAGTGATGAATATAACATTTTTAATTTCTCCACCTTATTTATTTTGCAATGAAAGGACAGTGTATATTACCCAACAGTACTGAAAAATGTAAATGGACGCAAATTAGCCCAAAGACAAGTTTTCATTGGTTGTCCCTTCACCGTATGTTATACAAATAAAAACCACCTTAACACTACACCAAATTATAAACAAGTCTCAGATAAACAAATAAACAACAGATTATATACACAAAGAGAAACACTCTTTAACACAACTAAATGAGCTTATGTTCATGATGTAGATTACAAAGAAGCCATGTCTAACTTAAATGAGTTACACAAAATACCTTCTAGGTATACAGCGGTGAAAATAAGTATTGAACACGTCACCTTTTTCTCTGAAAACATATTTCTAAAGGAGCTGTTGACTTGAATTTTTCCCAGGATGTTGGTAACAACCAAAGAAATCCATATATGCAAAGACAGCAAATCTAATTAGTTTACAAATGAAGTTATGTGTAATAGAATGAAATGACACAGGGAAAAATTATTGAACACATGAAGATTGGTAGGTGTAGAAAGGCAGTGAAGGCCCAGACAGCAGCTGAAATCTCTCAGTAGTTCTTCAGCTACTCTCTGCCCTTTGTCATTGTAAATAAATATTAACGGAGTCAGTCCAACATCTACATTAGCTGGAGGATGAAGATGAAACCAGGGTGGACATTTTAGCAAGACAATGATCCAAAACACAGCTAAGGAAACAGTTCTCAAATGCTTTCAGAGAAGAAAACCAAGCTGTAGAATGGCCCAGCCAATCACCTGACTTGAATCCAATACAAAATAAAAAATAAAGATCAGATTTAATAGACGAGACCCAAAGAACCATCAAGATTTTTGCACTCTGAAGTCTGTGAAAAACTCACACCTGAGCAGTGACTTCATTCTCCATATGAGAAGCGTCTTTATGCTGCCAGCACTAAAACAGCCTTTTATATAAAGCGCTAAATACATTTCAGTAGTTCAGTACGTTCTCCTTGTCATTTCATTGTTTTGACACACAACTAATTTTTCAGATATTTTGTTTTGTTTTAACAGCTCAACAGCTCCTTTAGAAATACCATTCCCAGGAAATGACATGACGTGTTCAATACTCATTTCCCTGCTTTATATAGATATAGATTGGGGTATTAATTTCCACTCTTGTGATGCTCTAAGAGAAAAAAACACAACAGCTTGACCAAAATGAGTTTTTTCTAAGTGGAATAATGCAGTAAGCTCTAGCTGTGTTTAACAGATTTAAATGTTTTCAAGTCAGTAGAATGGGGAGGAGCTGAACAATGCATAATCTTGTAAACCTCACAATATTTTTAAACTTAATGATCGATGACTTGTTAAATATAAAATTTTTTGCTTTAATTACAGTTTTTTTGCATTGTTTAAGCACGATTTTCAAAACAGGGCCCGTGTTTTCAAAACAATACACACAATTAGCACAACCACACACCCAATTAGCAAAACACTACAGATCCTTTGCATAATTAAGCACTCTTGTAAAAACTATACACTTATGTTTAAAAACCACACTTTTTTACCATAAGAAACACACGTTTCACTTTTACTATACTCTGTTTGCACGAGTTACACTCTGCTTTAGTAAACCTAAAATACTTTTAGCAATTCTTCTTTCCTGTGATAAGAGTAGGCTACCATCAACAAAGTACAAATATAAAGTGAATCCACCAAACACTACACAAGACCAATGTAGCACACTGAAGAAACTCATCCATTTCTCAACATGCCCAAAACGTTGACGTGGAGATTCATGGTACTGTAACAATATGTAGAGTGGTACTGTCACTTTACATATTGCACTGAAAGTTTACTGTTACAAAAAAAAAAAAAAAACACTAGACATTGTCTCTTTGCCTAGCTGGATCTGGCCAGAGAATTTCATCAACTTCGCAGGCAATGTTGTCATTAGCAAGACACCTTTGAAAGAAACGTCTCGAATGACGAATCCATCCTTGTATTGCTGCTACTTCCATCTGGTCACAGGCCTCCTCCATTGCTTGGATGTGGGGTACCTCAGCCTGGAAATGGAGATCATATACCTTTCACCGCTATGCCGAGATAAACTTCTATAGGGTGGAGGAATGGAGAGTATGGTAGAAGATATAGGACTGTGAAATGTGGATGTTCCTGAAACCAGTTCTGAACCAGAGCAGAGCGGTGGAAAGACGCATGGTCCCAGTTAACAATGTATTGCATATGTTTGATTTGCTTACTCTATCTCTGACTCTTTCCACTCTGCTTGAAGAACGATGAACTCATCTGCTGCTTTTTATTGTGCTTAAACACCTGATTGGTGTGTCAACAATAAATCAAACAAGTGTTTGCACACCTGATGACTGTGTTGAACCAGTTGGTTGGACAGTGCGCTAATTTGACCGTCAGGGCTTTGGTATTGCAAGGAAGTGACCTCATGATAGATTTTTGTGTGTAATGTATGTTGATTGTGTTTAGTGTTTTGCAAATCACTGTGTATAGAGTTTTGCAACAAGTGTGAGGTTGACAATGTGCTTATAGTTGTGCAAATATGGGCTGATGTTTTGCTTCTTGAGTGTAGGGTTTTGCTAATAGTGTACTACTTTTAATTTTAGTGTGTAAGCAATCCGAAAAACAGTAATTTACAGCTTTCTTCCTGAATAATAGTATCAGAAATCAGTATATGAGAGTAGTTTGTAAATAAGGAATGCGTGATTAGGAAAATCAGGAAAAGTTCTCTCTGAAGATAAAGTAAATGGCTAGTTTTCCTGCTGTTGTTCAGCTCTTGAATAGTCCATCAATACAGCTGGAAAGTCAATCATCGCAGCTTTTCCTTGAGCTTCACGGTAATCAAGCTGGATAGGCGATGATTCCGGACATTTGCAGACTGAGCAACCGGCATTTCCTTTTCCCGCCTTTTCATCCATGTAATCCATTCTGCCATAATCAGACCGGGATTTGATTTAATCAATGCTCTAAACCTCGGAGAGTCGATTCTGTGCCACACTTATTCATTCAGTTTCCTCTTTCCTGTTCTGCTTCACGTTCCCGCAGTTATCATTTAATCTATATTTCATTTATTCACTCAATGTGCACGAGTTCAGATCAATACGAACGCTCTTTTCAATAGATTTGAAAGAAATGACACCATGCTGGATCACATTCAGATCAACTCACTATAAATATGTGATGAGAGAGATTCAAGGTGAATCCTGCCTTTATAGACGAAAACAAAGACATTCCTTTTGATAAACATCCAAAGAAATTCATATCAGAATGGCAGTAAACAAGAAAAAGTTGTTTTTCTTCTCATAAGCCTGTTGGTTTCAGTCAAGACTTGAAGATTTTATGAATTTAAGCGCTTCTTGAAACTCTGAAGGGTCAACGGGGATAAAAGTAGCACATGGCAGATGCTGCCTCAATAATATATTTGTGCAGTGCATTGTGGGAAATATCAATGGCCAAAGTAACACTGTAAAGTCAATACCATAAAAGCATACGGATAATAACTTTTTTTTAGGTAAATATTAGAAAAGGAATAGTGGAGAACTAAAGGATTTAGTCCCAAGATGTCTCATTATTTTTGGGTGGAAGATGTGTTTTCACCCTTTGTTATTTATGTTCGGACATTTACCTTTTTTGTCCGCATTTTCAGGAGGAAATTAGGGGAAAATATGTAATAGCAATGATGATGATGATGATGATGATGATAGTAATAATAATAATAATGGCGATATTTATTTATTTGTACTACTACTGATGATTATGATATTATCTATACTACTACTACTACTAATGATGATGATAGATGATAATAGTAATAATAATAATAATGGTGATATTTATTTATTATGGTGGCTTGAAAAGCCAGCATACTGTTATCTATCTTAAACTTATTCTTCTTCTTCTTCTTCTTCTTCTTCTTCTTCTTCTTCTTCTTCTTCTTCTTCTGAGACTAATTTCTAAGTGTATCTCCTCCTAGGCCTTTCAAGCTACATACTTCAAACTTTCGTCAAACCTTCGAACTGGTCTGACTCGGGTTGCTATATCTTTTCTAACTGATCCGACCTTGGGTTTTCCGAAAAAACGACCCAGAAAAATCCCAAAGTCCCATTGACTTAACATTGGGTCAAACTTTGTGAGCTCATAACTCTGCATCAGACTGTCCTACAGACTTCTAACTGGACTCATTTAACTCAGTCTAGCCAGCAGCCAATAACTGATGACTTTTTAACTTACTAGCCACTCCCTAGCAACCACTTACAGCACCCTAGCAACTGTCCCATAGACTTCCATTGTAAAAGACTCCCATTTACTTAACATTGGATCAACCTTTGTGAGCTCATAACTCTGCATCAGACTGTCCTACAGACTAGAGTCTGGCCTCATTCAACTCAGTCTAGCCAGCAGCCAATCACTGATTACCTTTAAACTTACTAGCCACTCCCTAGCAACCAATTTCAGCACCCTAGCAACTGTCCCAGAGACTGTGACTAGCTTTTCTAACACATGCTAACAGTTTAAACTTCCTACTGACATGCTAATCTTGCTAGAAAGGTGCTAGCAACACGATAGTGACATGCTAGTCATGCTAGTAACATGCTAATTCATGCTAGAATCATGCTAACAACATGCTAATTCATGCTAGAAACAAGCTGATTCATGCTAGAATCATGCTAGTAACATGCTAGTTACATGCTAATTAATGCTAGAATCATGCTAGTTACATGCTAATTCATGCTAGAAACATGCTAGTAACATGCTAATTCATGCTAGAATCATGCTAGTAACATGCTAATCCATGCTAGAATCATGCTAGTAACATGCTAATTCATGCTAGAATCATGGTAGTAACATGCTAATCCATGCTAGAATCATGCTAGTAACATGCTAATTCATGCTAGAATGATGCTAAAAACATGCTAATTCATGCTAGAATCATGCTAACAACATGCTAATTCATGCTAGAAACATGCTAGTAACATGCTAATTCATGCTAGAAACATGCTAGTTACATGCTAATTCATGCTAGAATCATGCTAGTAACATGCTAATTCATGCTAGAAACATGCTAGTAACATGCTAATTCATGCTAGAATCATGCTAGTTACATGCTAATCCATGCTAGAATCATGCTAGTAACATGCTAATTCATGCTAGAATCATGCTAGTAACATGCTAATTCATGCTAGAATCATGCTAGTAACATGCTAATTCATGCTAGAATCATGCTAATAACATGCTAATTCATGCTAGAATCATGCTAGTAACATGCTAATTCATGCTAGAAACATGCTAGTAACATGCTAATTCATGCTAGAATCATGCTAGTAACATGCTAGATCATGCTAGAAACATGCTAGTAACATGCTAATTCATGCTAGAATCATGCTAGTAATATGCTAATTCATGCTAGAATCATGCTAGTAACATGCTAATTCATGCTAGAAACATGCTAGTAACATGCTAATTCATGCTAGAATCATGCTAGTTACATGCTAATTCATGCTAGAATCATGCTAGTAACATGCTAATTCATGCTAGAATCATGCTAGTAACATGCTAATTCATGCTAGAATCATGCTAGTAACATGCTAGAATCATGCTAATAACATGCTAATTCATGCTAGAATCATGCTAGTAACATGCTAATTCATGCTAATTTATGCTAGAATCATGCTAGTAACATGCTAATTCATGCTAGAAACATGCTAGTAACATGCTAATTCATGCTAGAATCATGCTAGTAACATGCTAATTCATGCTAGAATCATGCTAGTAACATGCTAATTCATGCTAGAAACATGCTAATTCATGCTAGAAGCATGCTAATAACATGCTAAATCATGCTAGAAACATGCTAGTAACATGCTAATTCATGCTAGAAACATGCTAGTAACATGCTAATTCATGCTAGAATCATGCTAGTAACATGCTAATTCATGCTAGAAACATGCTAGTAACATGCTAACTCATGCTAGAAACATGCTAGTAACATGCTAATTCATGCTAGAATCATGCTAATTCATGCTAGAAACATGCTAGTAACATGCTAATTCATGCTAGAATCATGCTAGTTACATGCTAATTTATGTTAGAATCATGCTAGTTACTTGCTAATTCAGGCTAGTAACATGCTAATTCAGACTCGGCTTTTCAAGCCACCATAAAGTTTGTCCTCAAACTTTAATATCTAGTTTGTACTACTACTGATGATGATGATATTATCTATACTACTACTACTACTAATGATGATGAAGATGATAATAGTAATAATAATAATAATGGTGATATTTATTTATTTGTACTACTACTGATGATGATGATGATGATGATGATGATGATATTATCTATACTACTACTACTACTACTAATGATGATGATGATATTATTTATTTATTTATTCTACTATTACTAATCATGATGATGATATTTATTTATTTTTACTACTATTACTGATGATGATGATGATGATGATGATGATATTATTTATCTATACTACTAATACTACTGATGATGATGATGATGATGATGATATTATTTATTTATTTCTACTACTAATGATGATGATGATGATGATATTATTATTTATTTATTTCTACTACTAATGATGATGATGATGATATTTATTTATTTTTACTACTACTACTACTACTACTACTACTGATGATGATGATGATGATGATATTCATTTATTTATACTACTACTAATGATGATGATGATGATGATATTTATTTATTTTTACTACTACTACTGCTGCTGCTGATGATGATGATATTAATTTATTTATATTACTACTAATGATGATGATGATATTTATTTATTTTTACTACTACTACTACTACTGATGATGATGATGATGATGATGATGATGATGATATTTATTTATTTTTACTACTACTACGACATGATGATGATGATGACGATATTATTTATTTTTTATACTACTACTACTACTACTACTACTACTACTACTACTACTGATGATGATGATATTTATTTATTTATACTACTACTAATACTGATGATGATGATGATGATGATGATATTTATTTATTTATACTACTACTAATACTGATGATGATGATGATGATGATATTATTTATTTATTTATTTATACTACTACTACTGATGATGATGATATTATTTATTTATTTATACTATTATTAGTAGTAGTAGTAGTATAAATAAAGAATATTATTATCGTTAACAATAATAAAAATAACAATGAATAAAAACAGCAATATTAATATAATAATAATAATAATAATAATAATGATGATGATGATGATGATGATGATGATGATGATGATGATGATGATGATGATGATAAAATATTATTTATTTATTTATACTACTTCTAATATTACAACTACTTATACTAATAATAATATAATAAAGAAATAAGAAACAAACACATCATACGCTTCAGAGTGCAGATTTTAGACTGCGGGTTGAATTTTGGGAAATATAAATTGCATCTCCAGCCATGTGTGAAGGATTCAGAGTGTTCATTAAGCAATTTCTGCAATGACTGAACATCATAATTATTTTATGGCTGAATGCTGATTGGTGAGTGTAATAACATGACCTTTGACCCTTAATAGCTCATGATCTTTGACCTTTAATCCCCGGGCAAAATGTTCTGCATGATTTTCAGGGAATATTGAATTATAAATGGTGTAGTACGTGTTAATTAGTGGTGAATGTAATGTTCAGAATTACTTATTCTCAGTTATTTTTATAGGCCAGAGTATCAGGACTCTCATCTGTCCAGTCTTTCACTCATAAGTGTTCAGCAGTTGTTATTACTATAGTAAGTGTCGCCTTACAGGGCTAAAAAGATCAAATGTTATTTCAACCATATTAATTTGTTTATTACACTAAAGATTATCAATTAGGCGTAATCAAATGAAGGCAGCAGACGAGGAACAATAGTAAATATTGCTATTAAAAATATTACATCGCTTAATGTTTTATGATGATAATTATAATTACTTTTTTGTTTCTGTCTATAAGGTTAGATACCTATATGTATTTATATTGTTTACTTATTTTTGGTTTGATTATATGTATTAAAACATTATTACAATTTTAGTTATATATTACATAACTCAGAGCTGCCAACAACTCACGCATTCGGTGAATCATCTCAGACTGGTTTCTTGAACATGACAATGAGTTCACTTTACTCAAATGGCCTCCACAGTCACCAGAACTCAATCCAATTGAGCTCCTTTGGGATGTGGTGGAACAGGAGATTCACCTCATGGATGTGCAGCTGACAAATCTATAGCAACTGCGTGATGCTATCATGTCAATAAGGACCAAAATTTCGGAGGAATATTTCCAGTATCTTGTTGAATCGTATGCCACAAAGGATTAAGGAAGTTCTGAAGGCAAAAGTGGTTCCAACCTGGTACTAGTAAGTACCTAATAAAGTGGCCGGTGAGCTTATATAATAATGTGTTTGTAAGATTAGATTAATTAAATGGATTGCTAAAAAAATTATTATGCGTTTTAGTTACATGTACAATTACATATACAATATATATGTATTATTATTATTTATTTTTTTAATCATAATAATGTTATTAATTTATGTTTGATGGCTTTTTTTGTATACATTCTTACAGTCATCCACCAGCAGAACCTAGGCAGAGATTTATGGTCCTGTAAAATTGTGTATTTTTGAATGTAGCAATCCGTAACCTTGTCATTTGCATACTATTAGCATATATCTAAATGCATTATTACTTTACAGGTGCTTCAGGCAAAATTCCTTTTTCAAAATACCCTTCATAAAATGGGCTGTTTTTCATTTTTTGGCTGAAAAATGTCACAAAAAAACTTTTTACAAGCTGAACTATCACACTTAAAATTATGCCTATGGCTAAACCTCAGCTTAGCACTCTGTTATTATTCATACAGCACTTCTGCATGGGTGATATTCCTTCAACATGCGCCTGACATCGAACAAATATGAAATATGGAATGTTAAAGGTACAGTTCACCCAAAAGTAAAATTCTGTCATCATTTAATCACCCTACACTCTAAATCTGTGTTTCTTTCTTCCGTTGAAAACACACACAAAAAAAGATGTTTTGAAGAAAGCAGAAAGCCTGTAACCATTGACTTCCATAATATTTGTTTTTCAATGAAATTCTTGGTTACAGGTTGTCAACTCTACAGAAACTCTATTAAAGGAGAAAGCTGAAAACCTGTAACCATTGACTTATATAGTATTAAAAATATAATTCCTGGTTACAGGTTGTGACATTCTTCAAAATATCTTATTTTTGCATTCAATAGGGAAAGAAACCCATAAAAAAGAAAGCCGAAAAACTGCAGCCATTGACTTCCATAGTATTTGATTTCAATGCAATTCCTGGTTACTGGTTGTCAACTTCTTTCAAAATATCTCCTTTTTTGTATTCAACAGATAAAGAAACTCATAAAGAAGAAAGCTGAAAACCTGTAACCATTGACTTCCATAGTATTTGTTTTTCAATACAGGTTCTGGTTACAGGTTGTCAACATTCTTCAAAACATCTTCCTTTTTGCATTCAACAGAGAAAAAAACTCATAAAGGAGAACGCTGAAAACCTGTAACCATTGACTTTCATAGTATTTGTTTTTTAAAACAAGTCCTGTTAAAGGTTTTCAGCTTTCTTCAAAGTATCTTCTTATTTGCATTCAACAAACTCATAAAGAAGAAAGCTGAAAACCTGTAACCATTGACTTCCATAGTATTTGTTTTTCTATACAAGTCCTGGTTATAGGTTGTCAACATTCTTCAAAATATATTCTTTTTTTTGTATTCAATAGAGAAAGAAACTCATAGAGCTTTGGAACCACTTGAGAGTGAGTACATTTTAGTTATTTTTGCGTGAACTAGCCCTTTAAGATCATTACCTTCTGCTATTTTTTTGTTTTGTTGTTTTTGTGATTCACTTCTTAAACTTACCCAGAATTAAATGCTTGAAATCAGCCTTAAGAGTAGTTGTTAATTGTATAATAGAGTCGATGTCATTGATCCAGGCCTAAATAACACGGTAGGGCGTTCATCGAGCAGTGATTATACACAGCGGCCGTTAGATAACAACTACTGTTATTTAATGCATTGACAGAACTGCACTCTGAGTATTAAAGTACAGCCTTGTTTATTGCCTTTTGTCTATGCGTTTGTTTTGCCATAATAGCAAGTGCATCCAGTAATTCCCTTCACAGCCAACAAAGTGAAGAAAACACTTGGGGGAGTGTTTGGGAACGCAGTATAGAGAATTCACATGAAATATTCAGCATGTCGCGCTCATATGTTGGCGTTACGCTTGTGCGCATAAAGCTTTTCCCTCTCTGATTGAGTGTGATATATGAAACAGTCTGGGCCTTTCTCATATCGCCGTCCAGCGTAAATGAACTACTGAAACCTGCAGAAGACCATACTAAAGGAGCATCAGTTTCCTATCTGGACTCTTTTGGAGCGATCATGGCGTCTTCTGGCTTGCGCTGATTTACATATTGATAGATTCACCACGAATAGGAGCTCATTTCAGCTTTGAAGATTCGGCTACGAGCCAATGTGAATTAATTTAGATTCCCATTTCTCGGGATGACCCTCGACCGACCTGAAGGAAGAGCAAGACAGCATGTCACAATGATTATGTTCACTCAATGAAGATAAGAAAGTGGAATGTAAAGGCTTTGTAGATGTTTTTTTTCGTTAGCAACGTGAGCTTTTTAGTAATTGTAGGTGTTTTGATGGTAAAGGTATTTAAAGATGTTTATTTGAGTTATTTGTATGTTTAATGTATAGGGAGGCATTTGATTGGATGCTTGTGGTTTGTTATTGATGGAGCTCATTGAAATTTCGGGTAGAACTTGTGAACATAAGAGAAAAAGATTCTTAAAATATACGTTTAATTTCTGAATGCTGTATATAAACTTAAAAGTGCTTAAATGACTTTATAATTAATTTTTTTTTAAATGTATTTAGTTGTGTGCATACATCCATACACACTCATTCACACTCATAGACTATGGACAATTTAGCTTACCCAGTTCACCTATACCACATGTCTTTGGACTGTGGGGGAAACCGGAGCACCCGGAGAAAACCCACGCAAACCCGGTGAGAACATGCAAACTCCACACAGAAACGGCAATTGACCCAGCTGAGCTCGAACCAGTGACTTTCTTGCTGTGAGGCGACAGCACTACCTACTGCGCCACCGCGTTTCCCTCACCCATTTATTTAAGTAATAAATTTAATTAAATATAAATTGTGATTTTTATCAATTATAAATTAAATTGTTTAATTAAATATATATATATATATATATATATATATATATATATATATATATATATATATATATATATATATATATATATATATATATATATATATATATATATATGTATATATATATATATATATATATTTATATATATATATATTTTTTTTAATTAATTCATTATTATTTACTTATAATTATATAATATAATAAGTATAATTACTTCTAATTAAATATTTAATTTATAATACACATTTATAATTTTTGTAGGATATATAGTCAATTTTTAATGCGTTTTATAGTGTATTTTCAGTGAAAATGTGGTTAATAATTTCACATTCATTTTTTTACTTAAGATTATATGATTCATTTCTGAATGCTGTTTATGGTATATAAATTCAAAAGTACTTAAACGACATACATATATATATATATATATATATATATATATATATATACGTATACACAATTTTTAGAAAATGTGGTTACTTATTTATTTAGTATTTATTATTTCTATATTTGTAATGCTGTTTATAAACTCAAAAGTACTTAAATGACTTAAAAGTTTTTTTACTTCATTTTAAATTTTATTTTAAATATGTATTTAGCTGTTCACATTTTTGATTAACTAAATAATATTTAATTTTATATATTTAATTTAATTATAAATTATGATTTTATAGTTTATAATTTTTTTATAACTATTTATTAGTTTATTATGATTTATTTATGTATTTAATTAATTAAATAAATAATTATAATTAATAAAATTTAATTAATATTTCATTAATTAATTATTATTTAGATTATTTTATTTATAATACACATATATTTTTCTTAGGATATATAATCAATTTTTGAATGCTTTTATAGTGTATATATCTTGCATAAGCACTAAGTACTTGCATAAGACAAAAACAATATTTAATAGTGTAAAATAGCTCTATCTCTGTTTGAAGCAGAAATTTAAAAACGAGCTTCATGAGTAAATCAAATATTGATTTTTACATAATTGATTTGAACTGATAATATATTTGACTCTGCATTACTGTATGTAGACTACATCTACAGTTCAGTCCTCAACACTTAAAATAGCTGTGGCTGACGAACAACTTCTGACAGATTAGTGAACATACACTATTGTTCTCTCATACCCGCGGCTCTAAATTGTTTTATCTTTCTCCTTATAAAGCTCTGGAGTGATGCCACACTCTCAGCATGGCTGAATTGATTCATTATTTATTAGCTCTTGCCATTCACCGACTGTCAAAGTGAATCTGAAACACCAGCGAATGTAACGCATCATCAAATCATATTGAAATGCAAACAATGGGGAACATGCATATGCAAATTGATCTCGGAATTGACCCGGTGTTGTGAAGGCGCATTGAATGTGGCAGATGGAATTTAAAAGCCTTCAGTTTTACTCCGCTAAGCAGCTTACTGCTAATTACGGGAAATCATTTCCTTCACTTCTGTTTGGTGCCGTAACGCAGCCGTTAAACCAAGCGCATGGCCTGATAGGAATTAATTGATTTATGGGATTGTGCGCTGCATAAATATGCGAACACCAAATGCCTGTGGTCAGGAGGAGATCTGATTAATTATTAATGAATTATAGATGATATGAGGTTTATTAAATGCCAAATGTTGGTTTTTAAAGAAGTCATGATCGAAATAAATTTACATTCCCTGAAAGCTTTAGGCAAACAAGTAGTCAATGTATTACACTTAAAAAAAGATATGACAAAAATCATGACATCCAATATTTTTTACTCAGGTTTCAGCTCACATTTTTAAGTTATGCAAAGTTTAACTTGGTATTTTTGATCCTTTTGACGGATGAAAGTTGAGATTTAAGCAATTTAATAAATACCTATGATGCAAAATTGACTTTTGGAAACAGTGGGGGTTTCTCAATACTCAAGTATGCAAAGTTTGGACTTGCATCCTTGGAAGTTCCAGCCTGATCTCACGAGAAAACGTAAGTATTTTACGTTTTGTCAGTTTAGTGGCTAATTCGTACGAATTCGTATGAGTTCAGTCGAATTTGTACGAATTTAAAAAGGAGGCGTGGCACCTAACCCCACCCCTAAACCCAACCGCCATTGGGGGATGAGCAAATCGTACTAGATTATACAAATTAGATCGTACGAATTCACACGAATTAGCCACTAAATGAAAAAGTTACGAATTGCCGTGAGATTGTGTTGGAAGTTCAGACTTGGAAAATACTCCCAAGGATGCAAGGACACAGGTGGGGTACTTCTTCAAATGGAACGGCAGTATACTTTACAACGTCACTTACCTCATCATGGATTCGTCGGTTTCACTGTACATTAACAATAATATGATTTAATTAAATAAAGCACAGCCTTACAATTAATATTATAAATCGATATGTTTGATTTAAGAAAATGTAAACATAAATCACTATAAATGTGAAGTGAAATGGGTTATTATAAACAGACTCGTGTCTTTTGATTATCAGATTTAATAAACTACAATGGACATTATACAAGTATAAAGTACACGATGTAACAAAAGGAAATAAAGATAACGTTAAGCAATTAGGTAAACAGAGACCTACATCGTACAACACAGTAACGTTAGCATAGTTAAATTATAAATGTAACAAAATAACACTGCCAAAATAATACACCTGTGAACAAATAATAGATCTGTCTATTATTAAACTGTCTGTTAGTCATGCAAGATGGACAGATGCAATCCAGTGGTAGATTCGAGATGGACTGGCCGATTAAAGTTGCTCTCGGCAGGGGAGGTGATGACGAAGCTCCCGCTGACAGGCTGGGGGTCAGAGTCTGCATAAGTTGAGACGCAATGTTAAAGACGTGCTATCTTTGTGAATAAAGTGCCGATGCGAGTTTAAAACAACTGCGTTCTCACCTGAAAAACTTTTAACTTTATTTTGTGACACAGCAAAGGAGCATTGTATAAAAATTGTGCAGGATTCTCCTCTGCCATTAGCTTTCGCTGGTTGGGTTGCAATTTATTCTGGGATACCTAAGCTTCGCAAATTCACACAAGTAGGCATGGGCCGGTATAAAATTCTGGTGGTATGATAACCTTAGATAAAAATATCACGGTATCACAGTATTGTGATTACTGCTCCGAAATAGGTTCTTTTTAAATGTCTGGGTAAAAAAACTACCTTTTTCCCCCATTGAACACAAAATATTGAATTTTAAGAAACATTTAAAATATTTTAGACCAGTAGCGTTTGACGTGGAGGTTCCTTTTTTGTTGGAGGTACTGTTGTCCTAAAAAACGAAATAAAATATTTGTGAAAAACATGTAAAAAATAAACCAAAACAAATCTTACACACACCTTAGGAACAGTATAACAGAAAATTTTGCCGGTTTTAAAACCTTGACATTTCCAAACAGCGATATACCTTGAAATCGGTTATCGTCCCATGCCTACACACAAGTCACCTCTTGATGCGTCCTCGATAAAAGGGGCAGAACAAGTACTCATCCAGGAATTTTATCTGTACTTGTCAAGATGTGAACTTTGATTTGAAACAGTACTTCGGCAATGGGTGATGGTGTTTTACGAGGACACAAGAATGCATATTGAGCCAGTTTGGACAGACTTTCTGAGGTTAAAAAAGTATCCAAATCCTAACTATTTTGAGGCACACTGCAATGTGAAGTTTGATAATTTTTTTACATTTATTTTTTCCCCGCCCACAGAATTGATTGACAGGACCATATTAACACATCTCCATAATAACATGTATAAACATGCCCACAGAACAGCATTTGCAAAGAAACTGAGATTAAAAGATCTGTTTAACTCTCCGTGATCAGCTGCACCTCAAGGACAAGTTTAAAACGTTTTTAAAACAGTGTCTGATTGTTTTAAAGAAAAATCGCTATGTAATTCATAACCGCTGGAATCAGCACAGCCACATAGTGTCAGTACGACTATATATGATAATGGTTCAATCGTATGACATAAGTCCCAGTTTGGGGACAATAAATCATTCATTTTGTACAGTAGCATAATGGATATCCATACTTTAGAGAGTATTAACTTGTATCCTGTCACATTTGCCCCTGCTAGAATAGCGCAAAATTAGGTGTACTGAAAGCTTTGTAATGGCTTTTGCGTGTGATTCAGCTAAAAACAGCTACATGTTACTTTAACCGCAAAATTCATATTTTCAGCAGGGTATAAATCATGATCACATGACACATTCTGAAGACACCAAAGACTCATCTTACATCTTGTAAAAGGGGTAAAATAGGAGCCCTTTAAGGCAGCAATAACCTTTTTAAAAATGTTGTTCAGAGTTTCAGAGCTCTAAACTTCCTTGCTAGTGTAATATCTGCTAATATTAAAGTCAATCTGCTAAAATGATATATAGGTTGTGGAGTGAGTCGCTTTATTACATAATGGTGTATCTAAACCCCTTTCATGCAAACATCACAAAATTGTTTGACCGCATTGATATATCATATGATTTTATAACCTGGTGAATTCCAGGTTATTTTTCACTACCAGGACACTGCCTGTTGACTAGGGCTGAACTCAAATCAAATCAAATGGTGATTTTAATGCACATTTTGTCAGTAAGACTGTCTCTGTAATCAGCGGTAAATCTCCAATATCAAATTGCTGCTTTTAAATGGAAATAAAACAAGTTGTTATTGGAGTTAAGTAACTACATGAGTTAACATGAGCTAAAAACGAACAGCCAACAAAATAATTTGAAAGCAGTAGCTAATGAAGTTTATTTCAACATTTAGTAATGCATTATTAAAATCCAATATTTTTTCATTGTATTGCCAAATATACCATGGACTGAGGTGTGCTAATTAATTATGGATGAAGTATTGAATAAATATGTGCATTATTAGAATCCTGGCATGGCCACTACTTTACCAGTAGATTCATGTGGGTGTTTTCCCAAGAAATAAAAAATAAAATAAAATAAAATAAAAAATATAAAATAAAAACTCTTCAAATAACCTTACAGTTTAAAATAAATAATTAATTAAATATGTATTAACTAAACTGGATTAATCTATACCAGTTTATTAAAGTCTTAGGATTTTTCCTTTTTAATAAAAATAATTCTATAAATAATAAATCATTACATAATGAGTCTATAATAACACATTATATATGACAGGCCTAAAATATTCCCAAACAATAGCACTATTTTGTGGTACTTAATTCAAAAGCCCATTATACAGCCTATCAGACCCTTTTATTTTAGAAAAGCAAGGAAAATAATCTTTTTCATTACATGCCCTGTTCAAAAGCATCCTCACAGTTGAGGCTGATCTGCGAGCGGCATTGCTAAAGTGTCTATGGTATATCTTCACATTATGCTGTAATGCAGTGTGCATGGCACCCCTGCGGTTTGTAATATGACTCTCGGGGAACAACACATCCATGACTCTTCAGCTGCATAAATCCTCTCGGTTTCGAGGGGACTTTAAATACGCTCAGCCGACCGTATAGAGGAGTTCAGCATTTCTCCAGACCTCATTAAAAAGCAGGCCCCATCTTGAAGGCATCATGCTGAATTTTAAGACAATGCGAGCTTCTTCATGAGATTATGCTTCATGTTGCAACCTTGAAACGACACCGTGTACAGATGCAAATTTAATAAAGCTTTCACATCAAGTCAGATTGTGGAGAAATGGCAGGATGTTCAGACAAACAGGATAGTTTTGGGTTTTTTAAAGAGGATTTTTATTTGGTGAACTTTAAGGTGTTTAGTCTTATTGCAAGACAAGGCATAGAAAACATAACCTAGTCTGCTGTTATTTTTTTCTGCACGGTTAATATATAATTTAGCAAAAATCTAAAATAACAATGTAATTGCACTGCCTCTCTCAAAATAGTCCCAGTATGCAGAACACATATTTATATTAATTCATCATAAACTAAAACCAAACTAAAATCTTTCATGTAATTGTGTTGCCTTTCAAAGGAAAATTAATGATTAAATTAGTTGTTCATTTGGAAATAAATCCTCAAGATCTCCCTTTTTTGTTGTAGTAAAAGTTTTAAACATTTTCTTATTCAGAAATATTAGATTAGATTAGATTAAACTTTATTGTCATTACACATGTACAAGTACAAGGCAACGAAATGCAGTTTCGGTCTAACCAGCAGTGCAATAGCAGCAAGTGCAGGATATAGGTATAAGTTATAAAGTGCAGTTATAGAAAAACTATGGTAATATTTACAGATGGATGTACTATGAACATTATATACAGGTTGTATTAGCTATGAACAGATTTACAATAAATGAATATATGTACAGGATGCTATTAATAATCAGGAGTGGCAGATAGATAAACCATTACAAATGTTCATGTGCAGTGGGTATGTCCAGTTCAGATAAGTGAATCAGTGCAATGTAGTGCAATGAATATGTGCAAACTTTAAATGTGCAAATGTTAAATAGTGCAGTGATTGTGAGGAGTATAAGTTAGAGGAGTGTGGGGGGTGTATTGGGGGGCAAAAGAGTCAGTGAGGGGCTGAGTTCAAAAGGGAGACAGCTCTGGGGAAAAAGCTGTTCCTCAGTCTCCTGGTTTTGTCCGGGGGAGCATGAAGCGCCTGCCAGAAGGCAGGAGAGAAAACAGTCTGTGAGCAGGGTGAGAGGTGTCCTTAAGAATACTGTGTGCTCTGCGCAGAGAGTGTTTCTTCTGGATATCTTATATCTTATTCAAAATCTCTCCTTAACCTGAAATTATGTTTTTATATCTTGGAATTTGTTCCTCTCTGTAACGTAAAAGAGTTGGGGATCTACATGCGGTTTTATTAAAGAGCCACTATTATGCATTAAAAAGGGTCATACTTTGGTTTTGGTGGTCTCCAACAACAGGTTGATATGCATGCAAGATCAAATAACACTTTCATTGTCTTATGTGCATTTATTTGTACCTAATTATCCTAACGACTCCCATATGGTTTGTTCAGCAATTCAATTGTTCCCAAACCCCTCCTTAGTGCAATGCTAATCTGCGCCTATTGGTCCGATGACCCAGTCTGTGGTGATTAGTCGACTGCGTTCAGTGCAAGACAGAAAGAAACGCCCACCACGACTTATCAACATTGTTGAAGTAGGCAGAGTGTATGTGTGAGCCCAATGCAGAAGTGCATTAAAGCAAGGCAGTTGAACACCAGCGTATTGCTCTATTCTTAACCATAAGTAAAAACAGTGACACACATTCAGTATTAATCCACACAGTGGCAAAAGCTGAAGTGTTTTGAAACTTGACCGTCGCACGTGTGTAGGAACAGCTGACGGTGGCCCAAGCAACGTCAAACAGCAGTGGATCGCGAGCTCACAAGCGCATTTAAATACGTAAACAAAGCGTGGTGCGTTGTTCAGCATGGTTTTAGATGCAATATGAGAATACGAGTTAACCAGATACACTACAAGCACTACAATTTAATTCTGAAATGGAGGAAGAAAATGGTCCATGAACTGTGTACTGTAAAGTTCCTGTCAAGCTCTGACAAAGTCCCATACATCAGTCCCAACATAGTCTTTTGTGATCCTTCCTTTAGCTAACAGCTGGCGAATCCCCCATTGTAAGCGTGCAGATTGCTGAAGCACTTGTCAGAAAAATGACGGGAACACAGCACAAGGCTGAGGCTATAATGCTGAGGTATTTTTGCAAAAATAAACTTCAACCAATGACTCTTCACAGCCTCATCTTTGGGTAGGGAAAATAACACAAACTTTCCCTCACACTTCAGAGCACAGCGTCTTAAGCCTAGTTCACACTACAGGATTTTAAGCCTGATTTCAGCCCGATTTGGAAGTTAACGAGCTCGGCGACAGATCGGGCTGTGATCTGTAAGTAATCTGCGGGTGAACTATTGAACAACGTGTTAAAGAGGCTCGCTGAAGCGTTCTAGGATGCTGAATATTCCAGAGCAGTCGGCCGACTCGACCCCACGTGCGGTCAGATGTAGTGACAAGCTGCAGCCAATGAGAGAGCATGTCAGCTTGAGCTGAATGCCTGTGTGCTTAGGAGCCCAACAGAAACGTCTGTGATTGGCCAAAATTGGCATCGATGCACTCGCTTCATTCTGCCTTAACACGGACACGAGTAGGATATATTAACAGTGGAGATAGCATTCTGTAACTATTAGAATCCTTCTGACCGTTCTCATATAAAACGCCATATTGTAACATATTAGCCACTAAACTGACAAAACGTAAAATACTTACGTTTTCTCGTGAGATCAGGCTGAATATAACCTATAAATATGTAGTTAAGATACTAGAAACACGCAAAGCTCTGGGGCTCGTTTTAATTTTCACTTTCAAACAAGAGCTATTTCCCTGCACAGAATATGCTGTTTTAAAAGATATATCTGAAGTAAATTTATGTTTTTGCTATCAGAGAATTATGTTTATGTTAGCAGGAAGTTGCTAGGCAAAAAAAAAAAATGTGTGCACATTTAAAGTCATAGTGAAAAGTATCAGACATGCATGCAGTCATGTTGACCAATATGGTAATTAAAGGTAGAAATGCTCAGTTTTTTACTGTTTTGTAATTTAAAAAATAACAATGTTAGAAAGAAATACACAGATATTTAGGAAACGTCAGGGTGTTATAAATATGTTACTTTAATTTCAAAGGGTTACTAAATTACAAAAATTAAAAACTCTCTGCATATCAATCCACTCGAACCTTGCAGATGAACGATTGATCCGCTGATGCATCAGCTGACTGACAATGTTTTTAAATGCTTTTTTGAAAGCTTGAAACACTGTCAGTGATGTAATGAGCACACAAGCGGTGTTCAGCTTTTTCTGACGACTCCTCCCTCAACATTTCATTGGCTGTGGTTTGGTAGCTTGACTGAGCTGCGTTGTTGTCAGATCTTGTAGTGTGTCACCCCCCTCTTGTGGATCATTTACACAGTGTCGCGTAGTGTGAACACCACAGAGATTAAAAGACACTAAATCAAGTCATTTAGTGTGAACAGCACATCGATCTGCCGATGTTTAAAATCCTAGGCTTAAGCGACTTGATTCAACCGGGATCTGCTACAGTGTTTGTCTTCCTCCTTTTTCTTTCCACAGTGTTTGTAGGCAGGGCCGGAGGTTTAAATTTTCCCGGGTCTGCTCTCACAACTAATGGGCAGGGCTTGAATTCTGTATCGACGTCACGCCAACACGAATCAAAACTGTAAAACATAGCAAGAATCTAAACATGGCAAGATAAACAAGGAAAACGCTTTGTAGCGGTACACGGGGTATAACAAGAATGTGTGTTGCAAAGAGAGGTGTCTTTATAGTCTAGTAAATGATTCAATAATGAGCTTCAGCTGTGTGTGTGTGTGTGTGTGTGTGTGTGTGTGTGTGTGTGTGTCATCATCGGTGACAAATGGGATTTGTAAATGGGATTTGCAGTTCTTTTGATGGCAGATTTGTAGTTCTCCAGCGATTTATATGGACTAGATCGGCTGGTGATTGTGACACTCCCTCCCAAATTAGATTTTTTTTCCTCAGATTTCTGTGTTCATTTTGTTTTTTTTTTCTTAGAATTCTGAGTTTTGCTTCTTGAAATTTAGACTTTTTTTTTTCTTAAAATTCAGAGTTCTTATAATTCAGGTTTTTTTTTTTGGTAACACTAACATAACTGCACACTATAAATCCTTTATTAAGCATTAGCAAATAGTTAATTATTCATTTGTACAGCATTAACTTAAAGTGCACTTAACTTACATTAAAAGACATTAGTAAGTGGTTTATATCTACAACTACAAATGCTGTGTTCTTGACTTATTATGGATTTATAAAGCATAAATAGTCCTCACTTAAGATTAGGTCACAAAACTGCAGGAATTCGAGTTTGTAAAGTATTTATTAACTTCCAGATTAACTATTACTATGCCTGGAAAATAGGATATATATATATATATATATATATATATATATATATATATATATATATATATATATATATATGTATGTTAATTTGAATAGTTTATACATTTTTTATTTACTCATTCTGAATGATCTTTAAAAACACCAACTACTCCTAAATAACTGCTTTGTAAATAATGCAATACTTTTAGTAGTGACAAGTTGATCATTAACAAAGTATGAAAATACAATCGTTAAGCAAATCGTACATGTGCTTAGTAGTCAAGAATACAGCATTTGTAGCTGTAGTTATAAACCGCTTACTGATGTCTATTAATGTAGAGTAAATGCTTTATAAATGATTAACTATTTGCTAATGCTTAGTAAATGATTCATAGTGTGCGGTTATTATAAAGTGTACATTTTTTTTCTCTCTGAATGTTGTTTTAAACCTAAATTTATGCATTTTTCTTTAGAATTTTGACTTTTGACTGTTTTCTAATACAAGTTTATATCTCCAGACACCAAATCATGATAATTTGCACTTATATATACACATAGGAACTGTCTTTATTCACAGTGTCCGTGAAAAAAGACTTAAAAAGTCTTAAATTGTGTTGTAGGTCTTAAATCATTTTAACCACCTTTATTTTTCCTATGTCTAAGTGAAGCTACCCAATTGGGCCACCACCCAATCACCCATTTTTTATATTTGTTTTATTGCAAAGAAATACAATTCACAACAGCTGTTTGACATTTTTCACAGCAAATTCTCCTAATTCAATTCCCCAAGCAGGGAAAAAAACTAAAGCAACACATCTCTTTACATGATCTTCCATTAATACAAAAACTAGTGTTTTTCCTTAGTGTTTAACCCTGTATAAGTCTAAAATTTCAGTCATAATGATCTTAAAAGGGTCTTAAAATGTCTTAAATTTGACTTAAAGAAGCCCTGTTTCTACAAAATAAGATATTTCTCCTAGCTGATAGGTGTAGTTCATGACATTTGTATTGACTTCTTTAAAATCAATATAGGAAAAAATGAATCAAAAGCACTTTCAGAAACAATGCTAATTAAAACGTGGGAGGGTGCTAATGTGCTAAACCTTAAATTAAATACTCATAAAGTATATTATTTATAAAAGTATCCTTTCTGGTTTTTCCGCTGTGTAAAACCTATGCCAGAGTAGTTGGCGGTTAATTCCGCTATAGCGACCCCTCATACATAAGGGACTAAGCTGAAATAAAATGAGTGGATGATTTCAGAATTTTGTCCTCAAAAAGGGTTTTAAACTTCTCTCACAGAATGAAAGACATGGATTTCCAGAATGGAGACAAGTTTAGTTTCTGCAAAAAAAAAACTAAATAAATTCACACAGTCAAGACCCGGCTCTTGAGTGATGGATAACGAAACATTTTTGTGAATTTGAACACACATTTTGATGATGGGAACCACTGCCAGGAATCAATAACACAACACGTATTCAAGTGCCTTTGAGCCTAGCGCTGAGAGCGGACGGAGGCATCAAAGAGCAGGACTGGAGACGGACCCGCCTGCGCATCAATTCTGCATGGGCCTGAGAGAGAGCCTGCGCCGGGCTAAACCTCCGAGGAACATCATCATCAAAACTTGATGGAGAAAAAGACAGAAGGCGCACTAATAAGAGCCTGAAAAGAAAAAAAAAAAGACAGTGAGGGGGAGCCGAGAACTGCAGGCGGGACGGAGAATAAAAAGAGACAAGTGAAGAGAGAGAAAAACCAACGCTGTGAAAACTTTCTGCAAGCCTGAATTCTGTCTGATCACAAGCAGAGAGTTGGAGATGGTTTAGATGAAGGGAAGAGGAGCTGATGGGCGCAATACTTCTGCTGGTAAACTTCGTAAATGAGCTTTAGATAGAGGCGTGAGGGAGAAGATCAACAGGGCATCAATTTACTGTCAGGATGGCTATAAACGGACCAAAGGCCAAAGAATCCATTATGTTGTACGGTAGTTACAGAACTGATATCTCATGGAAACAAACAAAAAAAGCAAGCTAAGCTGAGCTGTTCAAAATTCAGCTCAGAGTAGAAACAGTTCTGGCCTTGTAAACAAGTGTTTATTATATTTTTATGTCTAAGCTGTAATATAAATGCTCTCCTTGTATGTTAGACTACTGATTTATTTTTTTGTTTGCCTGTTTTATTTTCTCCAAGGATACAAAGGGTTATACTTTAAAATAGAAGTTTGTGAAGTAGTCACTGGAAAAAAAAGTGATTTTTACATTTTGAAGCAGAAAGACTACTTATAAGTCGTAGTTTCTCATGAAACTTGTACTTCTGGATTACAGAAGCCTGTTTTTATCATTAGAATAAAAAATGAAAATGGGAATTGCAACTTTTTATTTTATAATTCTGCCTTTTTTCCTTACAATATGTAGTTTGTTATTACTGTCTTTTACTATTCTGAGGTCATATCTTATAATTCAGATTTTTTCCAGAATTTTACACCATCTTATTTTGTCTTCAGTATTTTTTTTAAATTTACATCTTGGAATTCCAGATTTGGTTTATAATTTACTATTTGACTTGGAGTTGAATGCTGACAATTTTAATTTAGGAAATTCTTAGATAACGACTCAGAATTTTTTCAATACAGTGAGACATGAAGCCAAAGTTCTTACTTTTTCTCTGTACTCTTTTACATCACATGACTCAGAAATGAGGGTACAATACACAATTCTGAGTTTTCTGTTTTTTATTTTTATTTGTTGCTGAAGTCTTAATTTTCTCAATTTAAAGTTTATATCGTAAATGTGGTGTAAGTAAGTTTTTGACTCTTCTAAAGCATAAAAATACCATAATATGTTTGCATATATTTAAGAAACATGCCAAGTTAGCATGATTGTTTATCTGAAAAACAATGCAGAAGTCAGATATTCTGCTTTAAAAATGTGTTTTTCATGCCGTAACGATGTCTTTGTTTTGGTTCTTTTAACCCACCCACTGCCACTTTATGCAATTATATTTCGGCACCCTGGGTTACCTTGGTGGAAAACCGCGTAATTCATTCATTCATTCATTCATTCATTCATTCATTCATTCATTTAAAAAGGATCTGAAATTATGCGTCCGTGACTGAAATATGACCTCCGGTGGATAGTAGACTCCAAAATGAGACCGATTCAGTTACAAATGAGGTTATTAATTAGCAATTTATATAAATATTACGAACATAAACATTAGGTGAGCAGGTTACATTGTAACCGCGTGCATTAACTACACGCTTCGTGACGAGATATGCAGTGATGGGCGATTTGGCTGTTTGCACCAGACGAGAAACGACAGAAATTTAATTACAGCCATTCAGAAGCACAGAATATGCACTCATGAAATGGTAAGGTTTATAACCTAATTAATACATATTAAAACTTTTTAACATTATTAAATGAACATTTTTAAGATCTGCTGAGTAGTATGGCAATAAATGTCATGTAAAATGGCATTCAAACTCATTGTCAGTTTTCTGTTGTTCTAAATATCTAATATATCTTATCTATATATTCTGTATATCTATATCTGTGTATCAATTCGAGGTGTTGGTTAGGACAAAACTTCTTTTAATATGGAAAATATTCCTTCTATCGGGTGGCGCTGCTTTTATTTAGAACACTATTTAAATCACTCGCTCCTGTCCTCGATCTGGCAACCCATGCTTGCGTTTGTTTTGATCAAAAAATGCAATACCTAGTTCAACCACTGGGTGTCAAACTTACTTACTGCACCTTTAAGATTCCAAATTGTGAAAATTTGCAGTTCTAAATAGCCCAGATTTTGGACTTCTATCAATTCAGTTTTTTTCTTATAATTGCAAGAAAAAAGCAACACAGGCTCATTGGGAAAATGTGCGCAGGGTTACATTTTTGAGAACCGATAAATATGTGCTCATGGGTACATACTGTATGGCTGTATTTTGTGTGTAAAATAAATGCTATGGGTGTAACATTAACTGCTTACCTCCATATGGATGACTTTTCCGGCTAAACTAGTTTGCTCAGTAGCTCACCACGACTGGTGCAAGACTTGGGATGCGGAGGGGAGCAGACCGAGTCCGGTGAAATACTTTTCTCTTCTAGTTTGCTTTTGAAAACACTACGGGTGGGTTTAGGGAAGGGGTTGATGGGTCTGTTGATATCAAGCTGATCAGTTTGGCAAAGAGGCAGTCAAGTATATTAAAAAAAAAATTAAATGCACGAGTAAATCTGATAATGAGCCTGATGAAAAGAGATCACGAGAAGATGGAACTGCGTCCCTGGATCAGGAGACCGAAGCAAAGCGATCTCAAGTCACCCAGTAAACATGACCGAAGAGATAACTATGGGCTCTTCTTGAAGATTAGACAGAGTAAGTCATTTAATTATGTATTATTATTATTTGTTTATTTATTTTGTCACATAATAGTGAAGTGAACTGATTGTCAGTGCTGTTAGTGAACTGAATAGTGATGGTTCATGAGATTTATGTTTGTAGCATATTTTTATTATCCATGGCACAAAACAAAGACCTTTCAGAAATGTGGTGCGATCATCCTTTAATGACGTCATGTTCCACGAAATCTGAAATTGGGTGGTGGACGTCGATCACAGTAACTTTTATTTCCTGGTTTTGTTCCGGAAATCATTTATTTACAAATGAAGCACTGAAGCTGATATATTGTGCACGACAACCAACAAACTGGAGTTTCTCACAAACATGCACGAGAAGCACGTTGAGTTTGGCAGAAATGTACAGAGTGACCTCGAGGGGATTTATGTGAAATGTCACATGCACAAAAAC